>NC_135214.1:13623025-13923025 GCF_052324685.1 Brachyhypopomus gauderio
AAGATGATTAGTCACGGCTACACGAGCGAAGGTCCAGCCTCTCCTTCAGGGGAACCGTAGGACGACCTACCATGGCTTCTGTCTCCAAACCACACATCCACATCTGCTGCACGTCTGGGTCGTGAGCTCGTTCAAGAGCCGAGACCGCTTGGTGTCAGGTCTACTATTGTCTAGCACTGAAGTCCCATGCGGATGTGGCCGCTATTAGTAAGGTGTCACATGGATATAGCCGGAAGGGTATCAGGGACAGTGGGAAACAGTGTGTCCGCCCCCGTGGCATTTTGCCTGGTGTGCAGACGTCTCAGGAAGGGGGTTGGGCTGGAGGGTTATGAGGGAGGTTAAGCTTTGAGTCCTGCTGGTGACATAAGGCTTTATCGGCTTGAGTTCAGTGACGCCAGCACACCCGCACCTCACGTGGCAAGGAAAGCTGATGAGTAAGAGCAGCTGTTTTCTTCTCACGCGCACACGTTTGTGCATGCACACAAACACACGCACGCACGCAGACGCATGCAGACGCACACGCACGCACGCTCATGAACATGCACACACACAGCGCCTCTTTATTTTGTGAAGGAAGACACTACTAATTTGATTAAACAAATGGACTGCAAATCCCTCATTCTCTTGTCCTCAACTCGCGTGGGTTTGTTTACATGTATGAGACAAAACACCTCTAAAAGGCCAAAGAGCCACATTGTTCGGTGAGCGGCCCAGGGGAGTGACGTCAGTGCACGTGGCGGAACGTGCGGAAAAAGGCGGAGGGCAGCCTGCCCAGGTTATTGTGCCCTAATGAGTGACTTCTGGAAGAACATCCTAATGAAATCCTTTCTGTCTCCTCCGCCCGTGTCATGTACCCCTTCTGAAGAGCCATTGTTTGGGTCTGAGTGTGTGTGACCACATAGAGATCTGTTCCTACTGCTGCGAGACACCTCCGGGTGTGAATTAAACATGGCCATTCTCATCGGAGAAGCACCACAGATGCCACTTCTCATGGTGGCCACGGTGAGCGCTTGGTTTGGTGTAGTGTCACAGGAGGACATGTCTGATTGGAAGATGGATCATAAATCTTGGCCTATCCCTGCCCTGCGATTACGTTTTTCACGAGAAGGACAAGCTTGACTCATATTCGAAACAGACAGTCTCGTGTGTCGATACTGAGGCTGGACAGATATGGACCCAGATTCTGTGGTTGAGGGCTCAGAAATCTCACTCCCACATGACTTGGCCGTCGTTCTTGGGGGAGGCTCGGCAGGAACTGCTGACCCACACTGTAACTCTAGAAAGTAGCCAAGGGCCATAACGGAACAACATGAACTGTCAGTACACACTCGGGCCTCACTGGCAACGGGCTCATGCTTCAGAGAAACATCCGGAATATCGAATCGAATTTCCCAGCCATGTCTGTCCTTCTTGCTTGCCCTTGTGCGGTCATACATTAGAAAACGCCTTTGAAAGCCAGTCTTCTTTCAGGGCCCTAAAGGAACATTGATTAGAAGGGATATAATTATGATTCGTACCTGTAATACTACTCTAGTTCTTGTTTGAAGGCCAGAGCTCTCTCACTTGCTGTCAGGCCTATGTGTCCACTTGTCAGTCAGGGGATGAATATATCCACACTAATGCATTCGCAAGACATGGAGACTTCCTTTGCATAGTAGATGTCAAGGTCATCTTTCATTTAAACATTCCAGTGCTGTTTTATAGGGTGGTGGTGGTGGTGGGGGTGGGGGGAGGAGTCTGGAATGAAGTTAAAGACGTTGGAGCTGATGTAATCTGGGCCCACATATACAACCAGTCCTGAAGGTTTTGTACAGAACCAACTCTGGCAAAGAAATTAATAAGTAAAAGAAGTAGAAGACGGCTGTTTAATTGTTGTTTAAAGCTGTCGCACATCTTCCTTGCTGAGTTTCATTACATGGAAATAAGCCTCCACCATTTACTGCATTTTCATGTGGTGTCTTATGTAACCCGGAATGACGTAGCACAGTGTGTGTGACTCCGCCGCACCAGTGTGTGTGACTCCGCTCGTTTCATGCTCAGTAGGTTAATGTCAAATCTACAAACACAGCCCCTCAAAATGAACTTATCGTCCCACTTTCTTTTTCCCCACTGACGCATTTGTGACATGGAGCTCAGCAAAGCAGCTGCTTCCAGTCCTTGGCTGTGCGATCCTGGGCTGTTTGCTGCATTTGATTGCCTTTGCTCAGCAGAAGTTCCCGGTCCAGTCACTGGTACACCCCCCGAGCCAGGGCACAGCTGTGCTGTATTTTGACACCAAACACCCCTGGGCCTGATGCACAACAATTCTGCATGACTTAATTAGAATACAGAGGACAGGGCCCTCCTGACAGGGAGCAGTAGGATTGAATACAGACTTACTTAACACTTATTTAACACTTTAGCTGTTGGTGTTCTCCACTCCTCTTGTGCATAACAGCTTGCTGTAAACAAGAGCCTCAGGCAAGAATGACTTTATGAGATATATAATATAATATATATTAATATATATATTAATATATATAATATATTGTTTATTAAAATATACATTTCTTTATTTAAATAATGATAAACAAACACATAATGAATAATAAACAAATAAATAAAATAAGTTATTTTAATATTATATTTTTAGCTGTTATATATTAAGGATTTGCATTATCTTGTGTTTTACACTTTCTTGTAAAACTGTAAAATATATTAAGCTGTATTTTCTGGTTTAGAGCTGGGAGGATTCGCCCACTTCCAATGTGTTTGTTTGTTTATTTATTGTTACAGAAATTAATACATTAGCTTAGGGACTAGAGGAGTAAAACAACAGGTCTCTGGGGAAACTCCCATGGAATGAATGTGTGTCTGACCTACTTTTGAAATGTCGCTGTATCAGAGCTGGATTGTATGTGTATGGGTGTGTGTATGGGTGTGTGTGTGTGTCTGTGTGTGTGTGTCTGTGTGTGCGTGCCAGAGGTAACATTACAACTCAGTGCTGAAATCCCCATGCAGACACCCAGGAGAGGTCCGCCCTCTGTGATATCCATCAGTTAATTCCCGGAGGACTTGGATTTGACGTCAGTCTTATTATTTTGCCTTCGTTTTCCTTACTTACTCACCTTATTTATATATTTTCAACATTTTCTCTTAGAGAAAAAAAGCACTGTGGAGTGTTTCTCCTTACGGAGTGTTTCTCCTAGAGGAGTGTTTCTCCTAGCAGAGTGTTTCTCCTAGTGGAGTGTTTCTCCTAGAGGACTGTTTCTCCTAGTGGAGTGTTTCTTCTTGTGGAGTGTTTCTCCTAGTGGAGTGTTTCTCTTAGGAGAGTGTTTCTCCTAGTGGAGTGTTTCTCCTTACGGAGTGTTTCTCCTAGTGGAGTGTTTCTTCTTGTGGAGTGTTTCTCCTAGAGGACTGTTTCTCCTAGCAGAGTGGTTCTCCTAGCGAAGTGTTTCTCCTAGTGAAGTGTTTCTCCTAGCAGAGTGTTTCTCCTAGTGGAGTGTTTCTCCTAGTGAAGTGTTTCTCCTAGCGGAGTGTTTCTTCTTGTGGAGTGTTTCTCCTAGAAGAATGTTTCTCCTACTGGAGTGTTTCTTCTTGTGGAGTGTTTCTCCTAGTGGAGTGTTTCTCCTAGTGGAGTGTTTCTCCTTGTGGAGTGTTTCTCCTAGTGGAGTGTTTCTCCTAGTGGAGTGTTTCTCCTTGTGGAGTGTTTCTCCTAGCGGAGTGTTTCTCCTAGTGGTGTGTTTCTCCTAGCGGAGTGTTTCTCCTAGTGGTGTGTTTCTCCTAGCGGAGTGTTTCTCCTAGCGGAGTGTTTCTCCTAGCGGTGTGTTTCTCCTAGCGGAGTGTTTCTCCTAGTGGTGTGTTTCTCCTAGCGGAGTGTTTCTCCTAGCGGTGTGTTTCTCCTAGCGGAGTGTTTCTCCTAGTGGTGTGTTTCTCCTAGCGGAGTGTTTCTCCTAGCGGTGTGTTTTTCCTAGCGGAGTGTTTCTCCTAGTGGTGTGTTTCTCCTAGCGGAGTGTTTCTCCTAGTGGTGTGTTTCTCCTAGTGGACTGCAGGAGACTGTGTGGTTTGTTCTGGCTAGCAGTGCTGCTCTCGGCCTACAGCAGCTTCATTAAACCTGTTTTCCACACGCGTGGTTTTCCATATATGGCTACTCTTTTTATTTGTTATTGTTTCACGTCATTTCACTTTGCTTTGTTTCTCACTTCTTGGCTTGAATCCATTACTCAAATGCTATGGCAGGGTGATGGTTACAGTTGGAGTAGGGTTAGGGTTAGTTAGGGTTAGGGTTATGGTCATCCACAGCCATTCCTTGGGTTTATTGCTGCCTTGGCCGTCTCTGTCTGACTGGGGCCTCTTACAAGTTGCACAAACCTCTGAACAAACCTCATGTCTGTTCAGGGTTTCAGAAATAGGTCAGGGTTCATATTGGCCTTGTTTCACTGACACGCATATCAATACGGGCCAAAGGAATATATTTGCACAGGAAGTTCTACGAAGTGAAATATCTGGAAAGGGGTCCAAAGAACAATTGAACAACCCTTGTAAGTGTGTTTGATAAATGGATCATTGGATGTGTGTTATCTGTGAGTCAGTAGCAGGACGTGTTCATTTGTCCATAGCACAGAAAGTACTTGTCAGTATTGCATAACACGTTTTGTATGACATAGTAAAATGAGTGTAAAACAATTCCCCCATCTCCCTCTCTTTATGACCTAGACATTTATAAAGCCTTATAACAGTTAGTAGCTTTGCCTTAGAGGCTAATCTGTCTCCATAAAATTTGCCTCACCTCCCTGCTGAAGCTCTGGGATAGACCCATACATTTACATAAATGATCTACATATGATTCTATGGTAATACTTAAACTATACCCATGCCTTTGAAGCCTTTTCAGCAGAACTGAGGTTTCGGTAAATCAAACTGAGGTTTAGGTAAATCAATATACTTCTATTTCTGTTTCTGTGAAGTTATACTATATATAAGCAGGTATGGATTTAGTTAATGGCTAGAAAATGCCAGCATGCTTCTGTGAATAAAGCTCTCAAGCCTCTAATCAAAATCAAATGTAATATTTAGCTTTTTAGCTTTTTTCATTTTACATCTTTGCGCCCAGGAGATGGTTGGGTTCGATATCAGAATACAGGATCCTTATGGGAATCGGTGAACTACAGAGGGAATATTAATGCCCTTTCTTTCACTTGTTTTTTATGTGATCCCTCTTTTCCCAAATGTGTGTGTATGTGTGTGTGTGTGTGTGCGCGCTTTATAGATTAGATGTTTCATAGGACGTCTTCACTCAGTATTCTTGGTTTTATGTTGTCCTGCCTGGGGGGTGTTTACTGGAAGTGTGGCATTGTGGGAGTGTGTGGGTGTGGTGTTGTGGGAGTGTGTGGGTGTGGCGTTGTGGAAGTGTGTAGGTTTGGTGTTGAGGGAGTGTGCATTCCTTGGTGTTGCAGTATGCTTTGTGTTCCTGTGGTCAGTGACTGACATTATGTGAGTTTCAGCTATCACAGCTAACAAATAAATGTGCTCTCTGTGTCTTTCTGTGTGCATGATCTTGTATTTTACAGCTCAGCCAAATCAGATAAATATGCACATTGTTTCAAGTCAGTCTGTAAGAACACTGGACAAGATATAATCATGTCACCTTAGATTTCCTACTTCTGTAAATCTACTCAAGTTTCTGTCATTTCTTTCTAATATTCCAAAAGTCTTTCAAATGTGTAATACTATAAGAGTACGTCACCCCCCCACACCCCCCCCTCCCCCGTTAGCGACTGTTATTGAGTGTTTCGTTCGTGGGGAAACTAGGATAGAGTATCCTCTGCTGTTTGGGAAGGGGGGGGGTGTGATTGTGGGCACGCGGTTAAACTGTTCTCACAGTTTCACACGGTGCTGCATCTAGTTGTTATGACCAGCCTGTGATCTAGCACAGCCACAGACGTGCATCTAATTATTCTGGGTCAGATGATCCTCTTTACTCCAGTCCATGAAAACATACGTGTCACATCTGTTTTCTGACCTTATGGCATTTATTGTGTAAAGAACTTTGGTAAAGAACACTTGGGTAAAGAACTTTCATATGCTTCACACATTACATTCCTCACATTTCATTTGGAACTCATGATATTTTTTCAGCAAATGTCATTTTTCCCCCTTTACCTTATCAGTGTTCATTGAACAAGAGAGTTTATGAATGCTCCTGCATTCCTGCTAAGTCAGAAGTCCCAGGAGGAATCAATGAGTCTTGCTGGCAATCGTTTTCTGGCATTGATCAGGCTCGGGAGCGGACCCAGCCTGGAGCAGATCTGCTGCTCCCTAATGGACCGTCCTACTGCCATATTGGTTCCAAAATGGTAGAGACGTGGCTGTATGTGTGTGCGTGCGCGCACATGTGTGAGCATGTGTGCATGTGCGTTTGTGAGTGTGTGTGCGTGCACGCGTGTGCATGTGGGCATGTGGACATGCGGATTTTGCCTGTGTGTGTATGTGTGTGTATCTACATATAAATATAATATATACAAAAGTGTAAATAGTCAAAAATAACTTAAAGAATAAAAGTGCAAAGAAGAGAATGAAAGATGAACATGAAGGGAAGGTTGTTCTGTATTTTACGATAGCTGGAGAGAGTAGCTGATTTATTTTTCAAAATGCGCAAATGGGTTTCGGGGAGAAAGGGCCTGAGAGGTGTGCAGAGCAGGATGGTGGTGAATCTCGTGCTTCACTTCACCTGCCGTGGCATGACAACGTGCTTGGGGAGACCAGCACTGCTCGCATCTCCCTGCATCTGCTGTGCTCACTGGGAAGCTGGCGTCCATCCTGTGCAGCGCATAGTCCAGTGGTTTTGCCTTTCAGCAAGTCAGAGAGAGAGAGAGAGAGAGAGAGAGAGAGAGAGAGAGGGAGAGAGAGATAGAGAGAGAAAGAGATGGAAAAGGAAAGAGTGGGAAGTGAGTGAGAGAAAAAAGGGGGATAGGTGACAGAAACAAAGACGGCAAGAGAGGTTTGGGTGGCCGTTGCTTTTATCAGTGTTTATCAGTAGACAGAGCAGATTCCCCCTGCCTAAATTAGCCGTGCTTATCAGTCCCTAAAGCCAGCTCTGCAATCACACCACACCGCACGTTTACAGCACCCAGCCAGCCGCCTTGCCATGCTGGCATACGTCACAGGTCCTCGAGCGTCTGTCACAGACTGTAAACATCACCAAAAAAAAAAACCACTTGAAGGCCCCACTGATCATTGATGATCACTGACTTTGGACCCTGAGCTGAACACTGAAAGGAAAACTTGCACAGATCAAATCTAGCATCTCAAAATGGAGACTAATGTGCTACTAATCTACAAGGAATGTGCTAACTGTCAGGGTGAGCTTCTCTAAGGGAGTGTCTGACCTTTTAAAGTTTGCTGGCTTTATATAGCCTTTCACCATAAATGGCTTGCTTCAGTTTCTGGGTCACAGGCACCATGCATGTCTTAAAAGTCATGGGATGCTCCGGATAATCTCAGCCCCACTGAACAGCTGGCTTCCCATGGTAACCGATGTCAGCATGCCCTAATCATGGTGAACATCAACCCATTCTCGAAGCAAAGATAGTGGACAAGGGGACAAACGTGCCTGGCAGCATGGTACGCACAGAGAGGCTTGTTTTAGGACACGGTACGCACAGAGAGGCTTGTTTTAGGACACGGTATGCACAGAGAGACTTGTTTTAGGACACGGTATGCACAGACAGGCTTGTTTTAGGACACAGTATGCACAGAGAGACTTGTTTTAAGAAATTTTTTTGCTCATGTTATTGTATTATGTTTGCAAGTTGGAAGGAGAGGAGAGAAACTGGCTGATGATAGAACAGCCTGGTAGAATACAACAGATTTGTGCAGAATCTGACACTCTTGCACTCTCCTACACCCCTACTCCACTTCTTCTGTACTCCTCTACTCCTCTACTACACTACTCCTCTACTCCACTACTCCTCTACTCCACTACTACACTACTCCTCCACTCCTCTACTCCACTACTACACTACTACACTACTCCTCTAGTCCACTACTCCTCTACTGCACTAGTCCACTACTCCTCTACTCCTTTACTCCTCTACTCCACTACTACACTACTCCACTACTCCTCTAGTCCACTACTCCTCCTCTCCTCTACTCCACTACTCCTCTACTCCACTACTCCACTCCTCTATTGTTGCTACTCCACTCCTCTGCTCCACTACTTTACTCCACTGCTATACTCATCTACCCTACTTCTCCAACCTTCATTGCTCTTCCTTTGACAGTGGACATCAGGTCACCCTGTCCAGGTAACCCAATCTGTGAAGACCCACGTCACACTGATCCCAGTCAGTCCCAGTGACGTCTCTCTCTCTCTCTCTCTCTCTCTCTCTCTCTCTCACACACACACACACACACACACACACACACACACACACACACACACACACACACACACACACACACACACACACACACACACACTTCTGGTGGTGGTGAGAATGGGTAATGTTGCAGTCTGGTAGACATTGGCAGGTAAACTCCAGGCAGCCGTGCAGGGTTTCAGCATTTCATTCTCCACAGGGAGTGAAGTGATGTCAGGGAGACAGAGAGAGACTAGACAGACTACAGAGAGGCAGACATCAGGAAAGAGTGAGAGACAAAGGGAGAGAGAGAGAGAGAGAGAGAGAGAGAGAGAGAGAGAGAGAGAGAGAGAGAGAGAGTAGACAGACTACACAGAGGCACACACTAGAAAAAAGTGAGAGGGACAAAGATAGAGAGAGAGAAATAAAGAAGAAGTGAGAGTGTGTAAAGAAAGAGCTTGTTGTTTAGATGAAGAATTTGTCATCAAAATGATAAATTAATTAAGCCATTGTGTTACACTAAATTAAGCAATTTCAGCATGGGCATTCTGGTATATATTATTACTCCTTACACACACTCCCTTATTTGTTGGGCAGAGCTACTATAAATGATCCTTGTACAGAAAGTCTCCCCTTGTACATGTACATATTGTACAGTGGTTTTAAAGTTTAAAATGGACCTATTTTCCACTCAGTATTTTCCAGTGGCTATCAGGTCTCATTCCGCATTTGCAAAGATACAAATTGTATTCATGTGAAGGAAAATCTTACCAAGACATTTTCATGGGGGAAGCAAAATACGAGTCTTATATTACAAATATACTCCACATAATATATATGGAGTATATATATATATATATATATATATATATATATATATATATATATATATATATATATATATTAGGGGTGGGATGCGATAAAAAAAAATCATTAATCGAAATTAATAACATTTTAATCGCATTTCAGTATTTAACATGAGAAATATTAATTTAAGTTTGAATGATGAATGAAACAATGAACATAAGCATAAACTTCAACATCTTGTTTATTTTTTCACCAGTCTACTACACAGACCAATAGATGAGTGCAGAAATCAGAGCAAACAGTTTTCAGAACACTGGAAATTCTGACCAAAAATGTTGTTTAATTTTGGGAGTTTTGCTCAGGATATTGGAAGAATAAGAAGAATTGAAGTAAATCAGAAGATGTTTTTTAATACCATTTTAGATGGTATACTTTTTCTTTAATTTCCCAGGCCTCTGCCACTATAGTGACTAGAAGTGGTGTTCTGCATGCTCAAAGCAAATGACTGGATCTTCCATCCATCTATAATATGAGCTGTCACACCAAGATAATTCTTGTTGCTAACAGAGGTCCAGTGATCCCCAGTCAGAGCCACATTTGTGGCGCTCTTCACAATAACCTGTTTTACTTTGCTTCCCTTTCCTCATCATACAGCTGCTGGATTTTCTTTGACATTGTCTTTCTGGACGGCAGTTCGTAACTTGCATCAGTTGACACAATTTGCAGCGCTTCTTGTAAAGCCTTTATCTTCGACCACAGAGAGCGAACAACATTGCAAATAATGTGACGCCATGTATAAACGCCTCCGCCGCTCACGCGAGGTGCGCTACAGTCACTCGCGAAAGTTAATGGTCCAATGAAGGTAATTTAAAAACCAGGACATTTCCTCATTTTAAAAAAACCCGGGACGCCCGGGACAGGATGTGAAATACGGACATGTCCCGGGAAATACGAACATTTGGTCACCCTATTGTACTAGGAATACATTTAGTAGCTGAGTTATCATTACTGACCTGCGCATTAACACCAACATGTTTTGCGTTGAGGTGGTAACGAAGGGTGGAAGTGCTCCTGTGATAAGTGAACTCCTTCCTACATAAAGTGCAAATAACACTATTTTTGTTTGTACTTCCATCTGGAAGTTACTTATATTAAAATTTCCCATCCACCAGCGTAACCTCTTCAGTCATCTCCATCATAATCTTATTGTGCGTCCATATAATCTGTATGTCTGGAACTCGTGCACTGAGAAACATTCCACGGTGCAAAATTGTCTCATGCGTTAAATGCATTAAAATGCGTAATTTTTTTTAGTTTGTTAATTTTCCTGTAATTAATTAATTGAAATCAATACGTTAAAGTCCCACCACTAATATAAATATATATATACATATAATATCAGTTAGTATTACTTCCTTCTTTAGAAGGAGAATCTTCTTTAGAAGTACAATCTTCTTCTTAGAATTCATTAATTTATTTCATTTTTTGAGTCATGAGCCCTACAGCCACAGGGCTAAAACCACAAACTGTTACAACAGCTGCTCATGATACAAAGCTGTGTTGAGCTAATGGTAATTTTGGTGTGTGCGTGTGTGTGTGTGTGTTTGTGTGTGTGTGTGTGTGTGTGTGTGTGTGTGTTGTTGCGGTCATTTCTGTCCGTTGGAGCTCGCTGTAGCAGTGCGGTTTAACACTTCCTGTACAGTCACACAGAACATGGTTAAAAGAAAGTATATGCATGTGGGCATTTGCAGACATATGAAGTCACATTTATTGATCATCACAAGTTATTATGAAGATCAATATTATATGATCAATATTATTATATCATTATTTTATAGCAAATGCATCTGTGCATGCGTGGTTGGATTTAGGGTTTCTACTCATTACAGTAACATGACAATAATATGACAGTAACATGCCTTAATTTATACAAGTTTCCTGTTCCTGTCGCAGGCACTGTCCTGTGATTTGGCTTACCATTGTAATTCCATTTGTTGACGTAGCTCCTCCCACCATTACTGTATGTGACGTTACAGGTCACCCTGCCCTTTCCACCTCCTGCTTCCTGTCCTCTGACTGCTACTTCCTTAGGCACCTCACAAGCAACTTCCTGTCTTCTGCGCTAATGTTTTGTCTGTGTGCTGCAGAAGAGAGTTTGGAGTCACCTGATATTTCCCAGCCTGCCAGATCAGTCTGCAGGCCGAGCGGTCGTGTTGGGGGAAGACCAATACAAAGGGCTCCTGGCGCCAAATACTGTCAAAAGATAAATTAAATATCTTTACAAATTTCTAGAATGTAATAGTGTGGAAAAGAGGTGAGATTAAAATATGGAATTTTGAAATCTTTGAACAGGATAAAGATCAAAATAGTTCCATTAAATATTCTTAAAGTTGTTCTTCATGGAATTGAAACATACTACGTAGAGTTTTCAGTAGTGTGTACATCTTTCAGTAGTGTGTACACATTTCAGTAGTGTGTTTCTGAGAGCTGCAGTGTTCTGCATGGTCACCTTCCTTCATGCATTCTCTCACTTCCTGTTTTCTCTTTCCCAACTAACTCCTCCTCTTAGCTCTGCCGCATATGCATGTGTCTTGCTGTGCTCACAAGGCGGTCCCAACAGCTGTCCCCTTTCCCACACACACACACACACACATACACACACAAGCACAAACAGTATCCCTTAAGCCTTGATATGCTGGTCTTTTCTCTGATTCTCCAATATAGCCTTCTACACAAACTCACACACATACATTCTCTCTGCATGTAGTGCATACTGCACATAGTGTACATTAATTACACTCTGAGTGGATGTGTTACAAGCAAGGTGCACACGCTAAGTAAACCCATCCCCTGGGAATCCTTTTGAAGCCTACTGCTGCAGTTAATTTAACATGATGTATTACCCAGACAGACATACACAACCAGTGCATATATTCTATGACATGAGGGAAGTATACTGTGTGGAACAGGACACAGTGTGTGTGTGTGTGTGTGTGTGTGTGTGTGTGTGTGTGTGTGTGTGTGTGCGTGTGTGTGTGTGTGTGTGTGTTTGTGTGTGTGTTTGTGTATTTGTGTGTGTGTGTGTGTGTGTTTGTGTATTTGTGTGTGTGTGTGTGTGTGTGTGTGTGTGTGTGTGTGTGTGTTTGTGTATTTGTGTGTGTGTGTGTGTGTGTTTGTGTATTTGTGTGTGTGTGTGTGTTTGTGTATTTGTGTGTGTGTGTGTGTGTGTGTTTGTGTATTTGTGTGTGTGTGTGTGTGTGTGTGTGTGTGTGTGTTTAAATAAAGAATGACTGTATTCTGACTGTATTCTGAGCACTGTTCTGTATCTTCAACACAATAAGTATCTGTCCTCTCTGTCATTGCAGCTGTGTTTGTGTATGTAAGCTTTAGTCCTTCTTACCATCTTAAAAGGACAGCTGAGCAGCTTGGCAGGTGTGTGTGTGTGTGTGTGTGTGTGTGTGTGTGTGTGTGTGTGTGTGTGTGTGTGTGTGTGTGTGTGTGTGTGTGTGTGTGAGAGAGAGAGAGAGAGAGAGGATACAAAGAGAGAGGGAGAGACAGAAGGAGAGAGAGAGGGAGAGAGAGAAGAAGAGTAAGAGAGGGAGAGAGAAGGAGAGAGAGAGAGAGAGGGAGAGCTGGAGTGCTTGTCAGAGCATTTGTGGTGAGGGGAGAGAAGGCCCGCAGATCACACCCAGCCTGCTAATTTAATCAGACACGTTCACGTCGCCATGACGTCCAAACATTCCAGCCTGTGACCATGTTGTTGTCATCATTGCTGTTTACTCTTTGAGTGAACAGCACATGAGACATATAGAGTAATATGAAATACCCTGACTGAGCACATTTGAGTTCATTAATGTTTTATCTATACAGTATAAATTCATAATTCAAAGTTAAATTAATGTTTTCCGCCATATTATATGCCTCAATATATAGTTCAAGTTCAAAGTGTTTATTGTCATATGCACAGAGGAAACAGGTTTCCTTAAATACAATGAAAAACTTACTTTGCTCCTCGCTATGAATGCGAAATATGTCATTAAAAATACATAAGAATATATATATATACAAGCACATATATTAGTCAAGAAATAACACACTAAATAAATATAAGCTACTATATTACATATTATGTATAATAAATAATATAATAAAGACTTTCTATTATTATAATTGCACTTTATTTTCCAGTCAGCTCTTTTGCCCTTTCTGTTGCTGTGGTGGAGCCCCTCTGTTCCCTTTAGCTTTACCTTCAGTCATCTAACATTTCTGCTCCTGTATAAATCACATCCTGCACATTCCACTGGAGCCCAGCGCTCTCCTTCCAGATATATTAATCTTTAATGAGAGTACTCTGTCTGGCTGTCAATTATTCAAACTGCTGTGTGTGTCTCAGAGAGAGAGAGAGAGAGAGAGAGAAAGAGAGGGGGGGGAGGGAGGGAGGGAGGGAGGGAGAGAGACAGAGAGAGAGAGAGACAGAGGACATAGAGAAAGGAACAAAGATAAAGGAAAGAAAGGAAAGGACTGAAATGAGAAATGGGGGTGTATAATAAAGAATTCTGATCACTTAGATGTCAGAAGTTTTATCCTGAGCCCCAATTTTGGCCTGAACAAAGTAGTGTTATGTACTAAGCATGTGACCTTTCTCTCTCTCTCTCTCTCTCTCTCTCTCTCTCTCTCTCTCTCTCTCTCTCACTTTTTCTCTTTCTCACCTGCTCTTGCTTGTTTTGAGAAATCAAATCTTCAAATCTTTTAGGTTTTAAGTTTTTCCCCCCTTTGTTCCTCTGTTTAACTCTCTCTCTCTCTTTATCTCTCTCCTTCTGCCTCTCCTCAGGGACAAAGAACTAGCTAACAGCAGTGACGCACAAGGGGATTTTTACCAGAAAGACTTTTCAACAAACATATTTGTGTCTAAAAACATGGGAGAGAGGAAGGCAGAGAGGAGCAAATGAGGCAACAGAACTGCCCGAGACACGCAGGAGGAGAGTTGCCCGTGTCTCTCTTCGTCACTGTGATTTTGACCCAAGCCCGACAGTACAGGTGTGGGTGATTTCCTGCTTGACCAGACTCTAAACTCTCTGACCCATAACGAACTGAGTGCATGTTAATGAGGCGAGTCCATGTTGTCAGAGACGTGTGATCAGTGTGAGATGCTCTGAGAGTGGTGCATGCTTGTTGGACCTTTATCTGCTCATCATTTCTTACCAAAGCTCGTTCTATTTCTCGTTCTCTCATGACCAGAAGTGATGACATACATCTGAGTCACTTATGAACTCCTCTCTTGTCACCTAAGCAACCTTCTCATGCTGTCACGTTTTGGGATTATTTCAGCATGAACGTGGGCAGACGTCGTCGGGGGGATATTCTACCTAATCCTTGCCTTGGTCACATGACATTGCTGAATATACAAGAAATCCAGTAAACAGTTTTTCAGTTGATAGCTGCGACTCAAATTCATAGTTCCAAACTTGTTTCCCCTCAAGTTACAGAAAGTCCTTTGAAGTTTGTTGTTTAGCTGTTCTTGGGCAAATGTTCTTAGAAAAGAGGTGACGCGTCAGCAGCAGTCGAGTGTGTTCCTGTTCTGCTCCACTTCTCCCGCCGTGACATTAAACCTGCAGTCGATGCGGACTTTTCACAGTGCTCAGAACTCTTCACAAGGGGACGGTCCCCCACCTGCACACGCACAGCAGCAAGCAGCCCTGAGCCGATTCACCCCCGTGCTACAGAATCAGAATGGTACAGCCCAGTCACAGTGGCACTCTACATCTGGAAAAGATGCTGTAATGAAAAGAAAGGTCACGTCTGTGTTTGCCTGGGACTTTTAGATCTATATTACAATTTCCTATTTGACAACTATAAGTAGTTTTATGTTGTTTTAATTTGTACAAATATAAGTAACAGTTATTATTAATGTTCTCTCTATATATTATCACTTAATACAAGTGGATAGTTATTGCAGAAGGATTTGACAGAATAACCCATAACAATCTGGAGCTGCTTGTCATTTAGCTGATTGGTTATTGATTGAAGCTGTCTGAATGATTGGGTAAGAGCTGGTGAGTGCTGATAGGCTGACGTCAGTGGCTGCTCTGCCTTGCATAATGCTAGCATGAGGTCAGAGCCACTGGCTAATAAATACCACACAGAGTGTTGTGAGACATGGCCTTGTGTCTGCGCACACCTGTTTGTTACTGTGCTGTTGTGTAGACGATGGCCTGTAGAAGTGGGCTGTGCACACCAAGATTTGTGTGGTGTGTGTGTGTGTGTGTGTGTGTGTGTGTGTGTGTGTGTGTGTGTGTGTGTGTGTGTGTGTGTGTGTGTGTGTGTGTGTGTGTGTGTAAATGTTTGCACACATGTAAGTTTGTCTGTGTACATGTGTTCAGGACAGAAACTCCACACAGTCAGTACTGTTGTTTGCTGACACGCTGGTTTGGAAATGATAGCCTGACGTATGAACCCATGAGGACTGCCAACAGCTGCCAAAACCAACAGCAAGCGTCAAAACAACGCTAATGATCAGAGTGGGAAGAATGGTCTCTCTATTCCCGGGTCTCCCTCTTTCCCCTCATCCCTTCACCCAACACAAAGGATTCTCAGAGAGCATAAGGCCAAGAGTTCTGTTAGCCCCAAGTCACTTTAACTAAACACTGAGCCATGTTTGGCTCTTAAAGGCTCAAGTGCACTGAGGGCGGTGGTTCAGTTAACCTGCAGCAGCACAGGGTGGGTGGGGCTGGTTAGGGGGGGTTAAACCAACCAAATGGTTCTTCACAGCAAAACTCCCTTTAGAGTTAATGTGAGTCCACCTGATGTGATTCTTCTGAGAGGTGAACTAAAACATGTCAAACTGTCCTGCCCCGACCGTGATGCAGCTGTGGTGGACGCAGCACAAACGGCCTGTCCAGTTACTGGAAGGGCACGCAATCTTGTTCCATCTGAATGTACACATGTTGAGTGGATCTCATCAAACCACAAACATGTTTGGCTTCAGCTTGTCTTGTTCTTCAAAGCTCTGTTTACTCTGCTGTGCTGTTGCTTAAATATGTAAATATGCACTTGTGAAGCTGCCGTGACCTCTCACATAGTAAAACAAGGGTTTTAACCAACAGTGTTGTTAAAAAAAAGAAAACAGGTCTTTGTTTTGGGATTGAAAAAAAATCCCTTACAACAGAGCAAACCAAACCCATTAAGAGACCTTTGCCGTGAATATTTTGGAGACAGGTTTGAAGGATAAACAGTGAAAGCCAACAGTCTTCAACAGCAGTCAAAACAACCCCATGTAAAGAAACAGGCCTGTCAAAAACAGTGTGCTAAATTCACGAGTGATGTTTAGCCTGTGTTCATTGTTAGTCATGTTAGAAACCTTGACAGAGCCATTTTCATTATGGCTATGTTCTGGCAGTATTCAGTATACCAGCAGTATTCAGTACACCAGCAGAATTCATTATACCAGTAGTATTCAGTACACCAGCAGTATTCAGTATTCCAGTAGTAGGTGACAGGACCATCTAATTCACTCACACTGACGAGCTACGTGTGGCATTAAGCATTAGCAAAGTTGATGTTAGCCTCAGGCAGATCATGCAACTCCTGTTTAATCATCAGATGTTTACGATCCATAGAGTAGAACCAAAACTCAAATAACTCAATTTATTTTGAGACAAAAACATTTATTTTCGATCTCCTTGAGGTGAAATGCCTGCACACATGTATGTGAGGACACTTTTCTCAAAAAAAATCTCTTTTAAGATTCCTCATGTTGTTTTCATCCAGCATGGAAAAACCTTGGGACCTTTGGCAAAACAGTAAGTGTTTGTAGAAGACACTTGAGTGTATTCATTTAAGATCTACGCGGATTAACCATCATACAGCACATGGGTTTAGAAGGTCAGATCCCACCCCATCCCACATTTGACCTTTACTGTGTACGTGAAGGCAAACATAGGTTTGGTCTTACTATGTGCATTCATCCAAGCATAATGCAAAAGGTCAAAGACTCAGTAACAGTTAAAAAGCACCACTATACTCATGTTTGACTGGAAGTAGACTTAATAAAAGTAGAATAATAAAAGTAATGACAATATGGTAATATTATTAGAGTACAATAATAATAATAATAATAATAATAATAATAATAATAATAATAATAATATAATATTGTATTAATGATATATGTTTAAAGTTCCCTAAAGGATAACACAGCATCATTTATAATTATGAGCTTACTACTAAGTGAGCTTACATTTTTCAATTGTTAAGGTTTTAAACAGAGGTGTCAATTCCAGGTTCAGAAAGTAAAAGTCCTCACCAGGATTTTGCTCAGGCTTCCTGGATTGTGTTGATTCCACTAATTTTACCTGGATTGTACTAATTAGAAAATCTAGTAAGCTTGAGCAAAATCCTGGTGAGGACTTTTACTTTCTGAACCTGGAATTGACACCTCTGGTTTTAAAATAAGTTTTTGATTTTTTTTATTAATAGCATTCATTTGCTATTTTGGATCTCAAAAAATAAGACAAAATACATTTTTTATTTAAATATTTCACATTGAAAATGGACAAATATGCAGAAAAAAATATTAAAGAAGACTCAATTAGCAATTACTGTTACTGTGAGATCAGTTTTAGCACTATAGTTAAATAGCTCTTTTCTCTGTTAGAAAGCGTCAATAAAGAAATACTGATCCTATAATGGTGTTCCTATACTGGTGTTCCGACAGCTTTTGAAAGTGCTGTTAAAAACATTAGGACTTATTGCACAAAGTCGATGAGTAGCTTAAATGTGTTATCTGGGCCAAAACACGTTCTGTGTTTAGTTTCATAACCAGCAGAGTCCTGGTAAAATCGGACTGATATGCAAAGAAGCCAGGACCGAGGCTTGTGTGATGCAAATGGCGCGTGGCGTGTGGAGGCGGGGCCAGGTGGGCTGTTCTCACACCACAGGCAGGTGAGAGGACTTGGCCTTTGGGAGGGACACTGCTTTGCATGTCCTGGGCTGCGCTGAGCAGATCAGCGTGGGCGTGGGAAGGCCCCTGCTCCCACCCCCCTCACACTGCAGCTCAGGGCATTTACGCTGCGCCTCCGTGTACTTGTTTGTTTGTTATCTTCGCCTCTTTTCTCTGTGCCGTGACTAAGAAAACCTGTTGACTCTCTCAAACCCCAGGTGGAAAAAAGGGTGGTTTGCTGAGAGTTGTCTGTGTGTGTGTGTGTGTGTGTGTGTGTGTGTGTGTGTCTAACCGCTGAGAAAGTCCTGCGAGCCGTATTGCTGTTGCGTAGGTTGTGTGGTGTGTCCTCAGCCCCTGAAAGTCCTCGTGTACTGCAGGGAGAACCCTAATGAATGTCATGGCTTTATGATTCTGCCGTGGCTTTTCTTCTGAGGTTATTTATTCCTCCCGTTTCCCCCAGCGATGCTAGCACCTTGGCTACAGCAAGCGTTCTTTCCACCACTTCCTGGAGTATAGGTCACTTCTGTTCTGACAGTGAGAAAGCAGCACGAGAAAGGGTTCCTGTTTTCTTTGGGTTTTGTGTGCTAAAATGTGCTAGATGTCAGATCAGATGAGTCACGAGCTGCTGATGGGTTGCTGATAGGTTGCCACAAGGTTGCACTTTAAACACTGTTCACACACAAGTACATGCAATATGCACACTAACATTCACTTCCTGTAATTCTCATGATTTTAATGGGTTTTTGAAGATAGTTGAATGAGAATTTTTTTTTACAAATATAATTTGCCTGTAATTTTATATCTTTTTTCAAGCACTCTAATTTAACACAGTCTTTCATTGCTTTGACGGACACACGGTTGAAACACTAGGTGTAACCGCTTTGAGGTGTCAGATATGATACACAGTGCAATGGACACAGGCCAAACAACACAGGAGATTCACACAACAGCACACAGTGGGCCTTTAAGCCCCGAATGCTTGATTGGGTCGCTTTGTTTTAAGCAATTGACTGATAATGAAATTGTAAAAATATAATTTCTAGAACTGTCTGTATCAGATATGTGACAGATCGCAGGGTTACACTATCAGTGGCAGTTTGTTGCCCAGTTTGTGTTAAATGTAAGTGCAGAGTCACCACCACCCTGAAGAATGCACAGCTGGAAAACAGCCACACATTTAAGGGTTGACTGGAAAACAGATTTTTTTTTCATGTAAGAGATATACTGAAACAGTATCAGATATAGTCTTTTAAATAATTTAAATGTCTGCTATATTTTGCATTAGAAGGCTGCTTCTGATTGCAGTGCAGCACACGGCCTGTACTGTGCACACAGTGCTCTCTGTCTTTCTTTCTGAGCACTAGGACAGGTGCTCACAACCGTGAGAAGGTGAGGTGAACCGTATGCATGAACGTGCATGTAAGGGCAGAAATAAACTATGGTTCAGTGCTTCTAACTTATGTGTGTACACGTGTGTTTGTGCATGTTTGTATATACTTGTATGTGTGTCTTTTGTGCATGTGCGTGTGTGCAAATGCTTGTGTGTGCATATAAGGGTAGGTGTGCATATGTTATGTGTGCATACATGAATTTCTGCACCTCAAAGCTCCTGATTCATTCTGGTTCTAATAGTTAAAATAAATCGTCCACATTTTTGGCATTATAGTCTATTCACTGACGCAAACATTAAAGTTAGAACTTGCATTATGCGTTAAGACTCGTGTGGTTTTACCCTCTGACTTTTATCACGTAGAGTTGCTCTTGAAAATAAAATAACGTTGCGGTGTGAAAGCTGAACGCTATAATGCCTTCCAGCAGGCGGAGCCGGCTCTGTCCCGGCCGCTGTCTAACAATACTAACAGCTTGCGAGAAGCGGTCACGTGATGACACATCCCTGGGACTGGCGTCATCGTTTTAATCTCCAAGCAACCTCTCCATCAGCACTCGCGTCACCGTACGCCGAGCCGCACGGTTGCTCGGCAACGTGTGCCTTGCGCTCTCGCCCGGTCTTGCGCCCCGCTCCGAGCTCTGACGCGAGTGTGACGTTAATGAGGTGGGTATCAATTTGCTATGGCAGGACGGGAAGGGGGAGGAGCTACCGCGCCTGTAGCGCTCGCCTGCATACCGGCGCAGCGCATTCGCTGGAGAGTGTGCTCAGGTGGCCAGAAGCGTCACCCTGTAAATAGCTCTGCTTTTACGACTCTCTCCGTAAAAGTGTATACCTATCTTCGCAAAGATAGGTAAATTAAAGTTATACGCTGATATAAACGTCGTGATAAATTTCTAGTTTCATCATCAAGCCGAACATTCTTTTTGTGGAATGATTTATAAATCCGCATTTGAGAAATATTTCGGCTGTGGAAGGAGGTGGAATTTGTTAGTCCTATAGGGGGTGAGTACAACTGGATAGTAACGTTTTATATTGTATTTGAGTGCTTGACACAAGATTACGACTTTTTTAGTTATTTTTTTAATTGTAGACGCTACCGATTGTATGATAATTACCCAGTTGGAATAGTGACATGACCAGAGGCAACTGAAGTAAACCCTTAGAAGTTTCGGTAGTCTTGGATTTTGTTCCACGCGATTGGTTGAGGTTACATTATGATATGGTCAGCAGTTTCATATTTCAGTGAGATAATACAAATGCAGAGGTGTTTTCGGCACAATATATAGCGTTATGGTTTCGATACGTTGGCTTCTTCCCTTGCGGATCACGGGAATTTTAGAGTTAGTACAACTCAGAGAAACGTCCAATAATATCACCACCGGCTACGACAATAATAATAATAATAATTTTATTATTATTATTAATAATAACAATAATAATACATTGTTATCCTTGTTTTACTATTTATAATACTTTTTAAACTTGCTTTGTTTGTGAACATGCAGCTGTAGTATAGGGTTTGTGTAAAAAACTTTTCCCTTGTTTATTGCAGGCGTCAAATAAAAGTGATCCGAGATAACCTGCATATAGGTACACAAAATCCTCCAGCAAAATGGTAGTAATGACCGAGAGCAGTACGGGCAGTCAGTTCAACGCTGCCCAGGGAAGGCCTCTTCAAGTCGGCTTCTACGAAATTATCCGCACGCTGGGTAAAGGAAACTTCGCCGTGGTTAAACTCGCGAGGCACAAAGTAACAAAAACACAGGTAGGCCTCGTGCCATTAAGCATACTAATTAACAAGTAATGCAGACTGTATTAATCGGATTTATTTGCATGCGTTTTTCAATTTTCTCAGCTAAATATAGAAGAATAAAATTAGCGTTGTTCTTTTAATTTTAACAGATTCTAACAACAGAATGAAACGTTGAATGAATGAAAAGTATGAATGAAACTAATGCATTTATTTCATTTATTAGGTTGCCATTAAAATAATCGACAAGACACGACTTAACTCCTCCAATCTGGAGAAGATATACAGGGAGGTTCAAATCATGAAGCTACTGAATCATCCACACATCATTAAGCTTTATCAGGTTGGTATATGCAATACGTTTCTTTATTATATTAAATACTCTCTAGTGACGGATTCGCAACAGATAATTTAAAATATTGTCATTGTTTTTGTCTTTTACTACATGTTGCTTCAGCTAAAATGCAACACAACTTTTTGGCAAAATGTTGCCTTGGCTAAATGGAGTTTTGGGGAGGTGCTATTGTGAAGGCACCTGTGTGCCCGCATGGATGAGGACTCTCTGAGTTAGTGCTGAACTCAGCAGAGGAGGAGGAGACAATAATGAGAAGGACAGACGTATCGCTGCCCTGTTTTCTGTGTGCCACCGCTGCACTCGCTGCCCAGGCTGAGGAGCGTGTGTGACCACACTGTGACGTGATGAATATGTCTGAAAGTTGCTCCCCGTGTGGTTGAAAGCCAAGCAGCTGCGCCTCCCTGCAGATTGCTCTGAAATTCAAGTAAAGAGAAATGTGCACATGAGGGAGAGGGTGTTGGGAGGTTTAGGGTTGTGACAGATGAATTAACAATGGACCAAAGGCAGACGCAGCGTGTCTGCTCTGTCACGTGAAGATATTTGTCTGTAATGAGGGGGAAAAAGTGTTAAGACATGCAATCCGCTTTGGACACTGAAACAGGTCTGGATGCACATGCGTGCATGTACGCACATACACACACACACACACACACTGTCTCTCTCCCACCGATGCACACTGCTATAGACGCACACACAAGTTCAGACACGTAGACACACACACACAAACAACTACACACACATACCCACAGGTGTACAAACACAGATGCACACACGAGTACACATCCTCATTGCTATGCTTGGCAAATGCTAGACAGGTATTTTGTCAGCACATTTATGTCTTTATAATATGACTTGTGAGCTTTTGGATATCAGTGGTTCAGGTTATGAAAGTGCTCCTAACAACCAAAATCCCTGGGAAACCAGAGGAGGGGCTTCTGTGGGAGGAGTCGTCTCTTTTGGAGAACGATGTGTGTGGAATGTGCATTACCATATGATGCAAAAAATTCAAATTTTTTAACACGTTATCTGATGGCACACTGACCTGCTTGCAGCTGTGTGAAGGGGGGGGGGTGGAGTTGCAGAACAGGAGGACACTCAGAAATGCTACAGTCACAGGACTGAGACAACCCACAGCTTGGGTTACGGATACCTCTGACAGGCAGCCTTACATTTGCTGGCCTACTAAAGACGGGCATAGTGTGTGTGTGCGTGCGTGCGTGCGTGTGTGAGAGAGAGAGAGAAAGAGGGGGGGGGCACAGTGTTGCTCTCCCCACCACATCTGGCCAGCTCTCTTCTGGGTTTATTTAAAGAGTGAGGCAATGGGAGGGAGAAAAATGCCACTTGAGAAAAATTATGTGGATTCAGTGACCTCTGACCCCTTCTGATAAGTTGCAGTTTCTGCTCCCTCACAGCTGTTTGCGTCCACACAGAGCCTGTTTCTCGCTCTCTCTCACTTTCACACACACACACACACACACACACACACACACACACACACACACACACACACACACCCGTTGCTGGGCAAGAGTGGAAGGGAAGATAGTGCAGAGAGCCCTTACATCACTGGCCCCAGGGCTTTATGTGGAAATAAAGTGGCCTGTGTTTCTGTCTTCTGAAACTGGCACTCTCTCACCCCAACCTTTATGATATCAAATCACCACCACACCCTCATTTGGCTCTGTGAGTCCACGCTGCAGTCCAGGGCTGTCTGGGTGTCGGGTCATTTGGAGACTGAAGTCAGGGGAGTCTTGCTCAGGACCTGTTGTGCAAGTTGTGTTGTGCTGTACAGTAACGCTAGCATTCCACCGGCATGCTTTCCCAGGAAACGCCTGGGACATTCTGAGAAAACCGAGGACGGAACAGCTTCCTGTTCTCGTGTGATGCACAGGTTGAGACTGGCTGACTGGTGTAAATATTTTTCAGTTGAGAAATCGAAAAGCAGAAAGAAAAACAAACTAGTGTTTCAGTTACCTGGACCTGTGTGTGTGTGTGTGTGTGTGTGTGTGTGTGTGTGTCATTCTGCTTTAAATATGGGACGTTCAGCAAGCGGCCATGCAGCTCTGCATATCAAGGATGAAAATCCAGAGCTTGAGTGACAGAGTGAAAGCTGAATTATTTGCAGATGAGACCCAATTGGGAGAGAACAATACACTCTGGTGTGTGTGCGTGCGTGTGTGTGACTGGGTAGGGGCAATGTCTGACTCTCAACACACACTCCAGCACTGGCAGTCTTTACAAGCACTGCTAATGCCAGCATTAAAGTTTAATGAGGCAATAAAAAGAGATTTATTAGTCAGCTTAGGACCAGTAGCACCTTTCTGATAATCTTTTCTGTGTCTTTGCAGGTCATGGAGACCAAAGACATGCTGTACATTGTAACAGAATATGCAAAACACGGAGAGATGTTTGGTAAGTGCAGCTCCGCTGCTCTGTTTTCGTTTCTTGCACTCATGACTCAGATGTGATGGTCATAGAGAACATTGATTGGCAGACGTTCAACTGACGTACGTGGCCTTCACACAGGAGGTTCAAACATGACAGCATGCCTGACACCTCACCTGTCTCTTCTGCAGCACTCTGTGCAGCAAAACATCAGAGAGCTCTTCAGTCACAGTCTTGATCTCTGTACACACACACACACACACACATACTTTGTCTCTCTCACTCACAGCCACAGAGACCTGACTAACACACAGTGACATCTTACCATGATTGGACCGTTTGTGTGTTGTTCCGCCCCCCTCCATCCTAACTGCTCCTCCTCCACTTCCTCTGCAGACTACCTGACGTCCCACGGGCGCATGAGCGAACCCGACGCACGCAGGAAGTTCTGGCAGATCCTGACGGCCGTGGACTACTGCCACCGCCACCACATTGTCCACCGTGACCTCAAGACAGAGAACCTGCTGCTGGACGCCAACATGAACATCAAACTGGCAGGTGAGCAAAGGGACAGAGGCCATTCAGAGCTGCCAGTGACACCGGGCACTGCAGATAGATTGTGAGAAGGAGCTTCTGTGTAACTACACCAATCCATGCAAAGTCAAATGGTGTAATTAAGCCTCTAAGCCCACAGGGAAGAACCACCTGCTGCTTGTTTAACAAAAAGCTGATTTAAAATCTGCCTCTCCCTTTCTGCTATATCGTTCATTTAGACTTTGGCTTCGGGAACTTCTACAAGTCTGGAGAACCTCTGTCCACGTGGTGCGGCAGCCCCCCGTATGCAGCCCCCGAGGTGTTTGAAGGGAAAGAATACGAAGGTCCACAGCTGGACATCTGGGTACAGTCCTATAACACTGTCTCCTTCACTCCCTTCCGCACACCTGCAATGACTGTGTGGGAAAGAATAGTTGTGCTGTCACAAGACATGACGAGATCCTCAACGTCGTGTGTTTGTGTGTTTGCAGAGCCTGGGTGTGGTACTGTATGTGCTGGTATGCGGCTCCCTTCCTTTTGACGGAGACAGCCTGCCAACACTGAGGCAAAGAGTGACGGAGGGCCGCTTCAGAATCCCGTACTTCATGTCAGAAGGTGCGGTCCGTCAGCCAGAAGCTGAAGCTCGATTAAACCAACATCATCAATCGGCAAAAATGAATGATTAACCATTTATCTATAACGAGCTATCATTCGTATCCGGTCATCCAGTCTAAAACTGTTGGTGTCGAGCAGTTCCTCTAACCTGTTTTACCCTCCGCACTCGCAGATTGTGAGAACCTGATCCGCAAAATGCTGGTGGTGGACCCGGCCAAACGCATCAGCGTGGCCCAGATCAAGCAGCATCGCTGGATGCTGGCAGACCCCACCGCCCCCCACCACGTGCTCTCACACTCGCTCGGTGACTACAACTCCAACCTGGGCGACTACAGCGAGCCTGTGCTGGGGATCATGCAGACGCTTGGCATCGACAGGCAGAGGACCGTGGAGGTGAGCCAGGATATATAGTGTGAGGAACAGCGATTCGGTCTGGTGAGAGTCGGGAGACCGGGAGGATGGCCATGTGAGCAGTTTAGCTAAGTCACTGTAGCTCTGGGACTGAGGTCAGCAGGAAAGGTTAATGGCGGCTGTTGCTTGAGGGATTTGGGCTGTCGGTTCGTGATCACCTGGTCGTGGTGGTGACAAGGGGCTGTTTATTCCAGCATCTTGCCCTGCCTTTAAATATATACTGATCCTGATACCCAAAGCATAAACAACAGAGAAGCATCTGTTCCTGAAAATTGCCACAGACCCTTCAGATATAAAGTCTGTTTGTAACCAGGTTGGATAAATGCGATCTTCATCCCGCGTGTCCACCGGTTCTTAAGCCCCGTTGTGTTGCTGTTGCAGTCTCTTCAGAGCAGCAGTTACAATCACTTCTCCGCCATCTACTACCTGCTGCTGGAACGCGTCAAGGAGCATCGCAACCAGCAGCTCAGCCGCCAGTGTGGAGCCCGGACGCAGAGAACCAGGGGCTTGTCCGACTCCTCCGGCCCGGAGGTGAGTGTCTGGTGCCGGGCTGCAGCCGCAGGTCTCCTCCCCAACCCCAACGGCGCCTCCGGTGTGACATTACATCCCAGCCACCATGGTTCCCACCTCCTGCGGCCGAGTCAAATC
Organism: Brachyhypopomus gauderio; assembly: GCF_052324685.1. Lineage (NCBI taxonomy): Eukaryota > Metazoa > Chordata > Actinopteri > Gymnotiformes > Hypopomidae > Brachyhypopomus > Brachyhypopomus gauderio. The sequence goes on from NC_135214.1 coordinate 13,649,198, forward strand.
TTCCTCTCTCCTCTTCCTCGCCAAGGTGATCATGGAGTCAAGCGACTGCTTCCGGACAGCCTTCCCTGTCTCTGCTCCGATAAGCCCCTCGTTACCCTCACAGATGGACTGTGACCAGGGAGGTTTGTTTCAGGTGAGGATCTCTCTTCCACGTTCTTTAATGGCCATCCCGAAAGGGAGTCATTTTACAGTACAGCCCACAACCACCTCTTCATTAAAGCTGAATACTAACTCCACCCCCCCCTCTCTCTCTCTTTCTTTGCCCCTTTGTCTTTCCTTCTCCCCATCTCCATCCGTCTCCGTCCATAGCGGGTGGTGTGTCCAGTTGAAGCCAGTTTGAACGGGCTCCTATGGAACCGCTCTATTTCCCCCAACAGCTTGCTGGAGACCACCATCAGTGAGGAGGTGCGGCCCAGGGACCTGGAAGAGGAGGAGGGAATGCTGCAGGTCCCTCATTTGCCTAGCACCGCCTCCCGCCGACATACCCTCGCCGAAGTCTCCACCCGCTTCCATCAGTGCAACCCACCATGTGAGTGTAGCTACGCTCCTCCACTTAGCTTAGCACAGATATATAGAAGATACTTTCATTTATACTAATACACACATCTCACTAATCTCACCCCACCTTCCACTGTCTCAGGTATCGTCATCAGCCCCTCTGATGGAGCTTCCTCTGACAGCTGCCTGAAGTCCTCCTCCAACGCGACCCCTACGCTCTCTGCTGCCGCAGCAGGAACCCTGTCCACACTTCTGTCCTCTGGGATGGAGCCCGGGGCCACAGGGCCTATGGAGGTTCCCCTCGCCCTCTCCTCTAACCGGCTCCTGCAGAACCAGAGCAGCCTGCACGCAGCAAATTTCCAGGAGGGCCGGCGATCCTCCGACACCTCCCTCACACAAGGTGTGTGTGTGTGTGTGTGTGTGTGTGTGTGTGTGTGTGTGTGTGTGTGTGTGTATGTGTGCTTTACTGAATTATCAAGAACCAAGTAACAGTAAAAAAAAAACAAAAACATTTTAAGATGGTTTATGTAACAGATTTATTTAAAGTCTAGCCATGTCAGAGTCCATGCTGATGTTGAGTGTGTGTGTCTGGTGCCTGGCGGCATGCCGTGGCCCTAGCTGACCCCAGCGTATGTGCTGATGCCTGCAGGTCTGAAAGCTTTCCGTCAGCAACTGCGGAAGAACACGCGCACCAAAGGCCTTCTGGGCCTGAATAAGATCAAGGGTCTGGCAAGACAGGTGTGCCCCCCGATCTCGTGTCCCCGGGGCAGCAGGGGGTCCCTGGGGCCAACGCTGTGCCCCGCAACGGGACTACAAGGCCGTAGCATGCTGGAGGAGGTGCTGCATCAGCAGAGGTAAGGAGAACCACACCGCACGTCCTGACTCGGAGCATTAAGATGCTGTTGAACCCTAAATTCAGGTCATTAAAATTGTGACATCTAGTCAATCAGTCTTATGTGTAATGGCAGGGAAAATGGGACCTTTCAGGAGCCACGGCATCTGAGCACCTTTGACTTGTTTTCCATCGCATGGGTAGTGTTTGTATTTAAAGGTCTCTTTACTCATGGTCCCTCTGCAGGTTGCTGCAGATCCAGCACCAGCCACAGCAGCAGATGGCGCTGTTCCTGTCTCAGCCCCACCAGCTGTCCTCCTCCCCTCCCTCCAGCGGTGTCTTCTCCCAGGCTGTCCAGTTCCCCATGTCCTCGAGCCAGAGGCCTGGCCAGCCCCTGATCTCCGTGTGCCAGCAGGCCCCCGTGCCGCTCCAGCATGGCCTGTGGCAGCCGCAGCCTCTCGACATCTCGTCTTCTTCTTCGTCCTCCTCATCCTCTTCCATTTCAACGGTGGCCTCTGCAGCCCATCTGCTGGAGGCCAGACTGCACATTAGCCAGCAGCCTCATCTCCAGGTGCAACCTCAGACCCAGCACCCAGGTCTGGGCATCCAAACCCTCACCCAGGGCCACTTCTCACTCTTGCCCCATCAGGTTGGCTGGAACCTGGGAGCTGAGGGCAACCCCCAAGCCTCTGGGTTCCAGGAGCAGCTGGCTTGCACCAGCCAACAGCTCAGCAGCTGTGTGATGGTTAAATAACTGAACCATCTCCAGTGTGATGCTGAATGCCACAGGAAAGTGTCTGGGTACCCAGAACACATGGGTAGAGCACATGGACTTGTTGGAAAGATGGAAAAATGGAAAATAACAGTGCATGTGACAATTGAGCTCTGGGCAACAGGCAGTGCTGTACCAGTATACACGTGTGTTAAAGGAAGCAAGGAAACAGAAGCAATAACCACACTGTTTGTGGAGGTCCTGCTCATACTCCATTGCCAGGGTTTCCCAGCCACACAGAGCAATAAGACGCAGAACTTGTCTCTCAGACATGTGAACAGAACTTTCGCTGGTGTGGGAGCAGCGAACACAAAGGACTGACCTCTGCATTCAAGAACGATTACGTCAGAGACAAATTAATTTCCTTATGTTTATGAAGCTAGGATGGCAACGTCTTCCTTTTAAATAGTTTTTTTCCCCCTAGCTTTAACCTCTAGAGCTGAGAGGTTCCCATCCTCACTGTGTCATTTCTTTGTCATTTCACTGAAGACCAAAGTTTTTGTTTTTTTTCCTGTTTGTCTTTGTCTTTTTGCATCATTGTAACAATCCTTCAAGCAAAATGCAGTATCAGATTTATCCTAAACTTCCAGCACAAAGCAAATATGCTATTTCACCAACTGCTAGATAAACTAGTGCTGCTTTACTTAATAGCAGTTCGTAATACTTTTTCATTAGGGAGAAATGGCTAAAACAAGGTTGGCTTGGCAAAAATAATAATAGGTACTACCCTTAAATCAGCTGACCATTACATGTGTAGATGAAGGGGAGAGGAAGAGAGACGGTCCGTGATGTCCTGTGCTGCTCAGCGCCGTGTCCCGCCCAGACCCGCACATGCCAGAACGCTGTATGCACACAGCAGAACTGTTATCTTTCCCTGATGCGAGATCACTTATTTTTGGAGCCGCTGTCGAGCCTTGGCACTTGATGTTTTGTCCCGCTTGTCATAGAAGGAAAAGAGCTGCAGACGCAGCTCCTCCTGTATCGTATCACTACCTCTGCCATCACCCCTCACCCCCCGATACGCAGAGTGACAGCACATGGCAAACAACCCCCCACCCCCGCAGTGTGAAGTCGCTTGCTTATCACACACTCTGCATAGAGAGAACAAAGCATATGGGATTAGTGCAATATTTCACACTGAACCATAGTACCAGGTGAAGAAGCTGATGAAGGAATCTGGCAGGTACAAACACCTGCTGGGTTGTTTTATGGGTTTTTTTTTTCTATTTTTGTTATTTTTTTTATGCTGAGTTTTTCCTTATAATGATTGTATGAAATTACCTGTACGGTTGGTTAAGGAACATGACATGTTGGCGTGATTGAGCGTGTGAGAGAACCTGGCCGTTTTGTGGTGCTCATCTCCTGAACGACACCATTTAGTGTACGTTTGTATGGCAGAAGTGGTGCAAGTCAAACCGAGTAGGAGGATGAGTCTGGTCCGACTGTGCCAGGGGAAGGCTCTCTGTTACACAGCACTCAGTCACTCAGACAGGCTATTAGATGGGCAGAACCTCGCCCTCGCCTCTGAGGATGATGCCACTGTTCGTAGTTCCTTACTGAGACGGAGAAGCAAACCTTTAGCGACACACGCAGAGCATGACCCACCTCCAAAGTACCACCAGTGCACTAGTATGTGTTTATGTAACTGCTTCTCTCTTTAAACATCTGGTAGCAATACTGCTGAAATACACAGGCAGACATTTTTACGTGTGCTTGGGAGACATTGCTATTAGGTGCTAGAAGTAGATTTCAAACTGTGTTTCTGTGTGTTCATTATTTATTTGTAATAATAGTGCTTTTATCAGTGCCCGAAAACCCACTGTTTGTTAAAAGCACACAATTTCACCACCCCCCCCCCCTTCTAAAATGATCCTGTTGCATGCAAATCTTAAATTTTTCTTTTCTTTTCTGAAGTTGTGTTGTGTGAACCACACTTTGTGGGTCAGGTGAGGTTTTTAAAGAGGTGACTGAAAGAGATACGCAGAAGAGGAAGTGATTTGGGGAAACAGTGTTAATTCCTTTTTTATTGCATTTAATTATTGTTGTTTTTGTAACCCTTTTGCACTCACTGCTATTGCTTGTGCCTTTTTCTGAAGAAATACCATAATGAGGAAAGCAAGGTGTGTTTTTTTTTGGTCTAATTTTATGACAAGAAAAAAAAGAACACTGAGAATCGCGATCCGTTAGGCTTTCCGTAGATCAGAAGCCCATGTTTTATACTTTCATTTACTTTTGCTGTTTTTAAATTATGCACTTTATGATGAATATGTCTCATTTTCAATATAGTGTTAATTTTCACTGCTGGGTTAGAGACATCTTTAGAGTTTCTTAGATTGTTATTATTAAAACACTATTTTTTTTTTAATGCAGAACTGTAAGTAAAATTCTTTTGTTACATTTTTGGATATACTTTCCTGATTTGCTTGCTAATGATGTATGCCTTGAATGAGTGAAAATGTGTGTATATGCTATCAAAGGAGAGAGATTTTTTTAATTTATGTGGCTATTTATTAAAATAAAAAAATCCTAAGATTACATTGTTTTCTTTATTAAAATACCTAAGAAGACCTCAAAAACAACCAAAAAAACACTTCCGCTTAAGCAAAACCATGGTGTCTTGGGACATTTGCAAAACTTGCACTTTGCAAAGTATTAGATAAGTGCATTGTATTTCCTCGGCATGCACGTTTTGGTGTTTTGTTGGTTTCTGCTAAACAATGAAAACATTTAGCTTGTCTTCAAGCGTAGCAATTTACCGTGGTCTAGAATGCAGCATGCACTTGAAGACAAGCATGATTTGTCTGGATAACTTCCTGGCAAGATGTAATGTCAGATGACTGATAGTCCTTGGTGCACCTTGGTTCATGGTGGAACTCATGAGGATAATAAACCCGAAGGTCCCAGAGTTCCCTGCACAGTCTGCGTTTGTCTCTGCTCATTCATGACTGGTTCTCATAAGTCCCTGGTAATTGATGGGTTGCACCAGGTGCATGAGGCAAGCAGGGGTCCTGTGGGTCTGGGAATGTGTGTCCCAGTGCGCAGACAGGCAATACACAGAGCCGTGAAGACCCGGGGGGTCTTGCGGGGTAACCTGTAGGTGGCTGTGATCTGATGTCTCTCGCCCCGTCTTGTGCTGTCCTGTATGGGCTGATGGGTGGAGAGAGGCGTGCTACGCGACGAGAGGTAAACACATTCCGGTATGAGCTCTGATCCTGCTGACTGTGAACGTGCAGAGGGCTCAGAGGCAGGGGTACAGCCCCTGATGCATGCTGGGAATGCAAAACCCTAAAGCCAGCAGGCAGTGCCAGTCACTTTGAAAGCCTGGTGCAGGCTCTCCACACATGCCTACAGCACCGTCAGCATTCGGTCATTCATCAACACTCGTGTGTCCCGACATCCTACCACAGGCTGGATGTGTTTTTTTGCCGCAACATATTTCTGGATATGCGTGTGTGAACATGAAATCGAAATCGTGCGAGTGTATGTATGGATTTGGGGTTGTAAGCTCGGGAAATTGTATGATTGTCTGACTGGAAATGTCCTTGATTTGTGAGTGTGTTGTCAATGTTAGTGATGAGACGCAGAGAGAACTAATACACACTAGCTGTGTGTATTACAACGTTGGCAGAGATGTTTTTGCTACTAGAAGCTCGCCCTCCTCACTCTGGGACAAACTATAGCTAGAGGAGTAAGCTGATCTGTCTGGTTAATCTTGAGAGGTCAGAGTGTGCATTGCTGCTCCTACAGACATCAGTATCACAACAGCTAGCATAAGGACCAGGGCAGTCGTGGATCTGTACAAAAGCTGGGATGTTATAAAAAGCAAGTCTTCCCTGGCCTGGGTACTCATGTATACCAGAACAACACATGGAGAACCCTGGACAACTCTGACTGACACAGAGGTTCTGCGCAGAAACTGATAGAAACTGAGATCACACTGTACTCAAACGCCAGTGCAAGAAGCAGTAAAATTGATCGCGCCATAGTAGCTTGTAAATGTATTATATTCAGTGGTTTAATGTTACACGTTTTCACATTTGGATACAATTTTATGATTCTGGGGTCAAGATTTGGTTTGATTTTTGACAACAAAGAGAAAGATTTATTGATATTTCAGAGTTTTAATTAAACACATATATAAACAAAACAGAATATAAAGGAGGAGTCTTGTGCCAAACAATTTTGACAGCTTTATTGCTTCCAATAAAAATTCTTTCCACTCATAAATATTTGTGTGGACATGTACACACAGACGTGATCTACATAATGTTGGGAACGTAAAACTCCTGCATAACCAAAACAGAGTGTAAAACAGACCACTTCAAAAAATTCTAACTCTAACAGTCTTGTGATAACAGAATGTGATAGAAAAATATAGGACAGGACAGATATAGTATACTTGTATTATGGTTATGTGAAACAAAGTATTTATCACAACCAGCATCCTCTGGCAAAATGCTCAGGTGGTACTGAAGAGAATTGAACCCTGGCGAAACACCAGGTATGATTTGCATGTGACTGTGATGTGGTGACATGACTTGAATAAGGTGTAAAAGAAGTGAGGATGTGAACAGCTATCTGAAATCTTTATTCAACCCCGTGACATGCTTTATAAGGGCTGGATGAAAACATTAAACATGCATTATGTGATGTGACATGGTGAGAGGATGGGTTATTATGATTTTACATCTTTGCAACCTTATGTCAATAAGGTCAAGCCCCATTGGACACCCATCATTATTTTGATTATTTTCCAGGACTCTGAAATATTGGAAATTGGCATTTTAAGTTCAAAGTTCTTCCACCCAGAGGATTGTGGACACCATCCTTATCCCAGGAGTGCTAACCTGCTAACCTCCCTCTGCTGAACCGTGTGTTAGTTTGGTTGCTCAAATGTGAACATACCAAAGAAAGTGCTAACAGAAACCAAGTGATCTTTCCTAAGAACTTTTCCCATACTACATTGAAATGTCCTTGAAAAAACCCAGAAGCGATCAGGATACCCGTCACAGGTTCAGCATGATGAAAGGAACATGTGCAGGTACAAGGAGCAAGAAGAGAATGAACTTGAACTGTGGCATTTAGGTGCCATAATTCTTTGTAGGGGAAAATGTGCCAAGGGCCTGACAGGCCTGGTTACTGACCATGACTCTGATTACTGAACATCACTCCATTTTACAGTTCATGTTCTCAGGACAGTATGACATGGGTCACTTACATTCCTTGATGGATGATGTGACATTGGTGTAGTAGCCATTAACTGACAGCAGGCACATGGACTAATGTGTTCACAGGGGTTTTCTAAACAGCGTTGCATAGTTCTGTAGCAGAACTGTATAACGTAATGGGTAAATTGCAGAAGCACGTTCTTTATGAAGACACAGCTTCTATTCTTTTCATCAGTCGTGAAAGTGTCTGGATGTCACTGAACAAGTAGTACAGCAGTCTTACTAATGAGCTCTTAAACAATCATCAAATCTAGGAATTTGTGGTGGGCCCAAGACAGAACAACCAGATGACAAAAAGAGATCACAATAGAAAAGATCCAGGATGGTGCTTGACATATCTTGTTGCAGGATACTAAAACAAATTCAGACAAATACGACAAGAGTGCTTTAGGGTGTGACACATTTGTATGGTTGTAAAGGCTGCCACTGAATATATATATACATGTCAGTTATGAAATACTGAAATGAAATACAATCATTGAGGGAGCCTTCACTGTTCCCAGAGATGCAAAATTATAGTCATCCACGATTGGTCAGGTCTGAAAGAGGGGGCCCTTCAGAGAGCATACCTTCTCAAAGCACGTAGTAGACCTCCTTTTGCCAATGGCATGGCTCTTCTGGAAGATTATAAAGACAGAGGTACTTTGTCAGAGGAACCTTGAAACTTTGGGTGTCCTTTCTCTTCCTGGTTGATGCAATAATCTACATAGTTCTTAGGATCCATATATGGTCTATTGATCTTGCGTCAGTCTCAACGTACATGCCATGTTTCTTGTAATCTCAGTAGCCTATATATGGTCTACCTGTTACCATAGACTTTTATAGAACATGCTAGTATTGTTTACTCTTCGCCTGGTTTGTTTCCTGTAGCAGGGAATATCCGTCCATGATACCCACAGTTGATTTGACATTTGTAGTATTCAGTTGCATAGTGCTCTTTTTTTGAAATTCCAATATTTCACACAGCAGATGTCACGACAGTTGAGGGTACTAAACCACAGCTTCCTCCTGATCACCATTCAGCTCGAGGGCTTAAACAAATTTAGCAGTGTAACCGGATATCGAGGTAAATTATCTGATGGGGCGTTACTCTGAAGTGCAGAATCCTCTGTCTTCCATGGTCAAACACAAATTAATACAGAAACCAAGGCTGATGGTTGCTTTTGAAAATCTTTGGCAGGGACCCAGTAATTTCATTGTCAGGCCTCCCTGCCCATTTCACTAACATATTTTTCCTGTTTTGCATCCTTTAATGGTATCGGCCAATGTCTCAATATCTGCTCCAAAACAGTGAACAAGTGAAGCATGTAGCTTGTTCATAACCTTTTTTTTAAATGGTCTTTTAAATGTGAAATTGTGAAAAGCATAAAATCCTTTTTCGGGGACAAAATGGATTCTGTAACAGCAGATAAGTTCTCACGTGTGGTTTAGGGTCTTGTGGAGTTTCCAGTAATCGGTTGTGCTAACCACACAAGTTGAGATGTTTCAGTTTAAAGCGGAAGTCTTCGGAGTCACGTGCGGACCATGACTCTGGGTGGTCAAGTGTAGTATACTATCCTCCTCATGAATCTGGGTGGTCAAGTGTAGTATACTATCCTCCTCAAGCCTCTGGGTGGTCAAGTGTAGTATACTATCCTCCTCATGACTCTGGGTGGTCAAGTGTAGTATACTATCCTCCTCATGACTCTGGGTGGTCAAGTGTAGTGTATCCTCCTCAGCAACCCAGTTTAGGAGTCTCTGAGTTCACTCTCCTACTCAGAATTCTCTTTACCCTCTGAATATACACAGCAGAAATATCAACCTGGCTTCAGTAACATTTTTAATCTCATCGTTCTCAAAAACCAGACTTTGTTGTAATAAGTAATAAAGCATTGAGGAAAGTCACACATAGATCGATGTATTGTTGTTTGACTGACAGGACAAACAGACATTTATGTTTAAACAACCTTAAACTGATGGCTATTGTCAGCCTCAGACTGATCAGAGAGATTTACTTTGTTTGATTCAACCCTATTTAGTTGATCCATTTGTTTGAATAACACATCACCTTTCATATTTACCGAATTATCCAAAATCCTCTTGTGAATCGTATGGGACACTTTCGATTTTTTATGCCTGACATGTCCAGGTAACAATGCAAATTCAATGTAAGTCTTGCTTCACTGTTGTACATATGATAAGAATGATAAGAATGTGTAAGACAGTCCTGGTCATGCTGTCATAGCAACCACCGCTTCTTTAATGTGGCACCATTTTGGGGATTCATTCCAGTTCCACTGCTTGCATTCCACCATGATGTCAACAGAATCAACAGTATGTGTGAAACGTCACGGCTTAATTCTCATCAGTAACACCACTAACCCATAAACGCTTTACACGGACTGCTGCACATAACCCGGATGTGGAGCCATTGTTGACGGTCGTTTACGTAACCCTACTTAAGAGCACGAGGAGATCTGTAATATCTCCACCCTTTTAATACACACCCTAAAGGAGGAATTTAGTGAGGTTTTTATTCTCCGATGAGGCAGCACTGGGCCAACTTCAAAGGGCATTTATAACACAGGACTTTATGACCATTGTGTCACAAAGAACATTTACCAAGCAAAGATGTTTTATTAGCCCTTAATATAAATTGAGAATTGTGTGTATGATGTGCCCAGAGAGTACAGATTTTCATTGTGGAAAAGATATATTACCCCCTCGTAAATTTTAATGAGCAAGTGCCCAGCATGTACAGACATACACTATATTGCCAAAAGTATTCGCTCACCTTCCTTAACTCACATATGAGCTTCGGTGACATTCCATTTCTAATCCATAGGGTTCAATATGATGTTGGTCCACCCGTTGCAGCTAGAACAGCTTCAACTCTTCTGATAAGGCTGTCCACAAGGTTTAGGAGTTTTGAGCATTTGTGAGGTCACATACTGATGTTGGACAAGAAGGCCTGGCTCTCAGTCTCTACTCTAATTCAGAGTACGCTGAATTACTGCATCCGACACTTTGCATTGCACTTGGTGATGTATTACTTGGATGCAGCTGCTCGGCTATGGAAACCCATTCCATGATGCTCTCTGCGCACTGTTCTTATCTAATCTGAAGGCCATATGAAGTTTGGATGTCTGTAGTGACTGACTCTGCAGAAAGTTGGTGACCTCTTAGCACTGTGCACTTCAGCATTTGCTTTTTGTGCTTTACCATTTATGTGGCCTTCCACTTCGTGGCTAAGTTGCTGTAGTTCCCAAACACTTCCATTTTATTATAATATACAGTAGAACCCCGGAACTCGACCGTGTCAGTACATTCGGAGTTTGACGCAAATTTTCGAGAAACACGACTGTATCACTTCTCGGCGCTCCTTCCGGAACTAATTCGCTTTGAGTTCCGGGGTTCTACTGTAGCTGACAGTTCACTGTGGAATATTTAAGAGCAAGGAAATTTCACGACTGGATTTGGTGCACAGGTGGCATCCTATCACAATTCCATGCTGGAATTCACTGTGCTCCTGAGAGCAACCCATTCTTTCACAAATGTTTGTAAAAACAGTCTGCATGCCAAGGTGCTTAATTTTATACACCTTAGGCCAAGGAAGTGATTGGAACACCTGATCCCAATCATTTGGATGGGTGCGTGAATGCTTTTGGCAATATTTTGTATTTGTGACTGTTGTGGTGCCCATATGTGCTTCCCTGTCCTGATGGTACTTCCTAAGTGCTCTGCCTGATTGCCACTTGTTAATATCAGATAACAATGTTATCACAAGCAATCTTGTCTGAAAATGGGTAAGCGGATCTTAAAATTATAGGGTGTGGATATTGTTTGTTTATTGTGCTTATACAGAGATGTAAAACTGCTTAATACACAATAAAGCCACTATATTTAAAAATATTACATGGATGGATAGATAGAAGATAACTAAACTTTAGTTGTGTATCTGAAGTCTAGCATTTCAATCAGGAGAGACGAGCCTTTCCTGAGATCCATCCTGGTCCAGCCACCTCCTGACTAACCAGTGTGGATGAAGGATAAACCCACTGCTCTGGATCTCTCCCCTGCTATGACTACCATTACCAACCATCAAGATGTTTGGGACTGAATAGGAATTACACAGAGAACTCATGTATATTAATACCAAGATGAGATTTTATTTATCCTTCCCATCTTTTCTTTGTTTTTCTATCTCTTTAATTGTTGTTATGGTGACCGGTGTCAGCCAGAGGATGGGTTCCCCCCTGAGTCTTGGTTCCTCTCAAGGTTTCTTCCTCATGTTCTTAGAAAGTTTTTCCTTGCCACTGTCGCCCTTGGCTTGCTCACTGGGGGTTTAGACTCGGACACTTGTAAAGCTGCTTTGTGACAATAATTGTTGTAAAAAGCGCAATATAAATAAATTTTGATTGACTGATATTCACTGCATTATCAAATTTAAAATATAATACAGATATATAGGTACTCTACATGAATTCCTAACTTGTATTTAACAATCATGCCTTTATTTCTAGTTTCAAGCTAGCTTAGTAAGCAAGTTTTAGACATTATATTAGACATTATATTTCATTATAAAACGTGTCACTCTTGCTAATTCCATTGTGCATTAGTATTACTGCATTCATTTACTGATATATTTAAGTATACAAAAGCACTTTTAGTCGTTAGACACACAAGTTCCTAAGTATGTAGAGGTTCCCTCCCAAGGCTGTTAGCTCTGGTATGTGTGATTCATCCAATAACACTGAAAATCGCCACTGGAAACAAGGGGAAGCTAAGAGGACAGGGAAACCCGTTTGGGCACCACACCAGGAAGAATTTAATAAATATGTCCTTAATAAACATTAATGACCATGTGTACATGACGTCTAGTTAAATATTTGTGCTCAATTTTCTATTTGGGAGCAATAAAACTGTCAAAATGGTTTGACATGAGAACCCAAACATTTACTCTTACACAGGTGGTTTGTATTTAAATTAAATTAGCATTTTACAAACAAAAAAATAACAGCTTCCAAAGTCAACTGGACCTCTGTGGAGAGATTGTTTTGAATTCAACCCCTTATATAACTACACATAATTGGACGAAAAAATGGAAGAAAAGTAATATAGGATGAAACACGTTCACAAAAAAAAAACTCAGAAGGAAGCCAGGATTGACTGAAGCGTTGGAACAAATGGAAAACTTCTGAACACCAGGTTTCCTTTTGTGTCCTCGCATCGTGAGGGATTTATGGCAGATCACCATCATCTAGAGCACAGAGTCAATCAGTTCAGCCTGTGGTCTATGCACACATGTTGCACAGCTGTTCTGATTGAAGATGTAGGCACAGACCATATCAGATTTCTTCCCATGTAAATAGTTGACCCAAAATCTTCAATCAGAATGGTTTCAGTCTGAATGAAAGTGTACATGTAAACCTAGCCACTGTATCAAATTTCATCAAACTGTTTTGACACTAAAACTCCACCGAGATGTTTTACTTTTTACCAAGTTTCTCTGTATCTCACTCTTATCTCTCTCATTGTCATCTATCTATCTATCTATCTATCTATCTATCTATCTATCTATCTATCTATCTATCTATCTATCTATCTATCTATCTATCTATCTATCTATCTATCTAATATAAAAAGGTAGAAGTAAAACAGTGGAGGAGGTTGGTTGAGTTTCTCTGTTCACTCTGTGGACAGCAGTAACCCTGCTCCAGGGTTAACTCCAAGCACTTGAACCATACTGTAACTCAAATGGAGCAATGAGGAGACTCTGTTGTCCTCTCTGTTGTCCTAGCTGCATTACATAACTCATAACGACTACTGGCGCACAGTAGGACTACCAGGCCGTTTGGCTGCAGTTTGGCAGACTGAGTTTTTTTTTATAATTCACAGACTAGCACTTGTAACAGTTTTCTCATAAGCGCTACCTTTCTTCTAAGTAGATTAAAAAAACGTGGAACTTGGAACACATGGTTAAACTCCAACACTACTAATTGGCATGCCATTGTAATGTTGGGGGGGAGGGGGGGGTAGCAATGGGGGGCTAAATCAGCACACAGCTGCTGAGTGAACGCAGCATGAAGAGCTTGTAATGGAATGCTCAGTCAGATGCCAGTGCCTCCTGTACAATATTAACTGGGGCTCTATGTGCGTCATCCGACACAGCAGCTGACCCTGGGAGTGTTGGAGGAAGGGGGGTGGGGGGGGGGGGGGGGGGGTGAGAGCACATAACTCACCCGCTCCTTCTCGCCCTGCTAGGATTTCTCTGGTTGCGTGCATCCTATATATGTATTCTAAATTAAATGTTGATCTTTTTAGTTTTTCTTTTATAACACCTCACCATTACACCGAGGTTAAAATGCATGCGAATGGCCTTAATAGGTTGCAGGTTCATTTTGGTGTACGTTTAATTTTTGAAACACAAATGCAATTATAAGTTGTACATTTCTACCAAATACTGGCTGAATTAGTTACACATGCAGTATCACGTGACCTACAGAAGCATGCCACACATGTTGCGAGGCACACGTGTGACGCGCAGAAGAGCGCTGAGGTTGACTTGAGAGAAGAGAGTCTGAGTGGGACTTGGCTCTCTGAAGGACGCTCGGGTCCTCCGTCACGTCACAGCTGCCGCGGTAACGCCCACGTAGCTTGCGAGGCCTCCATATCCCGCTGGGATTCAGACGCTGAGATTCCCACCCATTGCTTAAGTGTTCAGCTCCTTTTGTCCTAGCACAATACCTTGAGCTCGAGAGCAGTGTCACACTTTGAGCGCGTCACACACTCCCTTTAAGCAGCGTGGGCCTATGACGTGGAGTACGGTGGCCTGCAAGTGCAAAATCGAATTTGAATTTTAACAAAAAAAAAAAAAACGCAACAGTGAAACCAAAACACGATCGCAAATACAACAGCAATTCACATCATTCAAAATGGAAAGTTGGTCCTAGTCACATCACTGCTCATTTCACACATAATACGGTTGAAGTAGTTTTGTAATTAAGGTTTCTATGTTGTATATGTACGACTTGGCGCATTATATAGTACCTATATATGCTGCACTACTGCACTATTAGGGATTTTCATGGAATTATCAATTGCAGTTCTTGCCCTCACTCTGAAAGGCACAACGTGTAACGCTGCGCAGACGTGGCTGGACAGAACAGATCGTTTTGCTTAACAGGATGCACATTGATCAATGTATAGAAGGCAGTGGACCTTTTAAATGTAAAGAATTTTAACATGTACTGTTGGTCGTTTATTAATTCCACCTGAATGAGTGAAATCCTTTTTTAAATGCAATCTTTTTTCATAGGGTGTGTAGGCCTACTTTGCCAGAACTAGGGTACGGGTCACTCCTCTGATTGAGACTGTTGGGTACTTTTGGCCTTGTGCCATTACTCTGGAGGGACTCCAGGAAATGTTCTCGCCACGCACCTCGACATCCTCGTCTACGGAATGTGCGCTGAAAACACAGATAACACATGATTGGAGCACAAAGACACGCTGTGTAAGACTCTTGTGTTTAAGACTCTGGGAACATGCTCAAGTAATATCTAGCCAGCAGGGAGAAAACAGATGAGGTCTATTTCCCATGAATAACATCAGTCTAACACAGTTAGCCTCCCTCTGCACTGAAGGCAAAACTCCTGATAATCCTTTTTGCGTCAGCAACTTTTGAGAGCCACTTTGGTGGTGATTCACAGCCATTAATAGGTAAGGACACTGCCATTTGCGGACTACAGTCAGCGTTGTTATATTGCTGTTGTTCTTGGGCTCGTGACCAACGCCTTCAGGAGTGGCCTTCTTTCATTGGCTGTTCTTTTGGCTAAGTGCGGCTCCACTGCCTTTGATGTCACCTAATTTAGCTTACAGAGTGTTTACAAAAACATTGTTTCTGGAAAATGGAGCCGTTTTTTTTGGCTGTGGACCAGATTTGCAAAACAATACATTGGGAGCAGTGATTGCAATGTGGTTTTTGTAGGTCTTCTTTCTCTTCCTTTCTGGCCAAGCTACAATCGGTGCGCTATAGAAGATGCTACAGTATTAGGACATAAGGAAAAAGCATCATATGACTCTTGAGCCCTTTGATAGTAAATCAGGGGTGTAGTGTATTAAGATTCAGCCATGAGAGGGGAGGTGAGTCACCAGTGAGTGAAAAGCACTTCTTAACTGCAATATAGTTTAAAGTGTCAATCCAAATGAAGGCTAATCAGAACGGGCATCTGCTCCAGCTTCTCACCGCAAAATACGGTTTCTGCCTGAAGGTTTTCTTGGCAGGCCACAGGTCAGCTGCCCTGTTCACATTTCAAGGCCTCCGAGGGAATGGAGTATAGACTACATATAAAACATTAACCAAACACGAGGGAAGACAGTAATGAGACAAGACACGGTTCCTGGGATAGAAATAGAAAGGCCTTTTCTGCATATGGATTGGAAATGTAAATATTAAAACATCGGTTGTCCCACTCCCTGTACTCCAGGACAGATGCGTGCTCACGCATGCATGCACATGCATACACACACTCACACACACACAGTATCCTTCTGCACCCGCATGGTGGCAATGACGTTAGTCAGAATGGAAAGGATGAGTGTTTACTCTGCAGTGGGCGTCTCCCTCCTGCACCTGTTCCCTTGCTCACGGCCGCTCTTCCTGTTCACTAGTCCTGTCCTCCCCCTCTCTCCCCATCTAACACCACCTCTCCCTGCAGCCCACACCCGCAAACCATCTCACTCACCACTTTTACTTACTGCCCTTATTGTTTTTTCTTTACGTTTTTCTCCATCCACAAAAGTATGTGTACCCCCCCCCCCCCAATCCCCCCCTCTCAGTCTCTCCCTATATTTTTCCATTGGAGTGGCTTTGTTATTACATGTTCTCTGACTCTCCCCCACTCTCCTTGTTTCTCAGTGATAACTCATACGTCATCATCT
Organism: Brachyhypopomus gauderio; assembly: GCF_052324685.1. Classification (NCBI taxonomy): domain Eukaryota; kingdom Metazoa; phylum Chordata; class Actinopteri; order Gymnotiformes; family Hypopomidae; genus Brachyhypopomus; species Brachyhypopomus gauderio. The sequence continues at coordinate 13,665,447 of NC_135214.1, forward strand.
GGAGCTCCAGCTGCTGTAGGAGGAGAGGAGAGGAGGGGGTGGGGGAGGGGCGGGAGAGGGGGCGGGGCTAATGCAGTGGGAAGCTGTGCCTGTGATTTATGGCTTTCGTAGCAATGACGCAAAACACTCAAATTAAAACTGAAATCATTTTTACCTCGCCCCCTAACCTAGCCCAAACACACACGCACACACACATACACACACACGCACATGAACACACACCTTGTCTGCTGCACTCTGAAGAGCGTTCTCTGCTACTTCGTTCTGCCTCGCTGAACGCTGCAATCTGTTCCGGGGCTTTTCTCGAGGGCAGAGTCCTGTCTTCAAAGTAAACGTGGCTACATATGAGAGCTGCACGAGGACGTGACCTTTCTGTGAAGAAGAGAGAGAGAGAGACAGAGAGAGAGAGAGAGAGAGAGAGAGAGAGAGAGAGAGAGAGAGAGAGAGAGAGAGAGAGAGAGAGAGGTGCCCATGAAGGAACCCTTGACACTTGTGCTGTGAGGCTGGAGTGTCAGAGTCAGTATGCGTGTGCATTAATCAAGATGAAGATAAAGTGATCCTTGGGGTGTGATCAGCCATGGGTAACTAAGCCTACAGGTACGTGATTTAATATCTCTCAGACACAATAGATGACAAACACAGCATGGTGTAGTATCTCCGAGCCCCACACGTCTAGCCGGGGTGCCTGTAGACCACCAGGCAGTCATGTCTGCCGTGAGGTCATCCCGTTCCTTCTCCTCTGCTTTCCAATTCGCTGTTATCTGTCCCTCCCTCTCTCTGATTGGCCATCTTTCCTGTTTGACCCAGCTGTCTCTTTTGTCTCAGACCGGCCTTTCTCCACAGATCTGAAGGAGACGTCTGCTGTCTGGTTTGCATTTGCACTTACTCGCTCAGCTCAGTAGTCTAAGCAGCTCTGCTGATTACAGCATCAGAACCCCACGGCCAGTTCTCCCACACCGATGCACCAGACTGACTTTTCTGTAGCGCATGTTCGCAGACAGCTGACTCAGTGCATAACCACAGCAAACGACACATTAAAGAGGTTTTAAAAGGGTGAAGAAATAGTTGTGGGCACACAAAGCATTATGTTAAATGCAGTTCAGCTTTCTGAAGCCGGCTCTCAGATCCCAAAACGAGAGCCGTCAGTGGCATTCGCAAATCTCTTCCCTGAGAATGCGCAGGGCAAGGACCTTGAGCCCTTACCGTGAGGACACGGAGACTACCAGCTCGTGCTAAAAGGACACCACATGTTCTTGGCGACTTGTTATGTGAGCCCACGGTCGCCATGTCTTACAGCCCACTGTGTTGACAGGCAAAGCTGCAGTGAATGTGTTGAATTAGGGCCATGTCACCATGCCCGAAATCCACAGTCCATGCCCGGTGGGGTCATCCAGTGCCTCAGGATGCCTAGAGGTCACGTGGTGGGGGCACTGCTGGAAACCAACATACAATAAAGCACGAATATGTTCAGCGTGAGCATGATTATTATGCTGTCACATCAAAGCCATTGACATGGCCTCAATCTGTCAGAGCCAGTGTTGTGGTTAAGGGTAATGTGCATAGGGAATAGACGTCTGTCAAGACCTTTTGTATCAGAGCTTACAAAAGGATGAAATTCTAATGCAAGGAAAATGTAATTTATGGTAACAGCATAGCAGGACAGCCTTTAACAGACTTTGTTAGATAATGATCTTTAATATGAATGATCATTTAATGAACTTCTACTCATCACCTGAATACATTTCTGCAAAAATGGCACCATAGCGACAGGGATGACGCAAGTGACACGTACACTCAAGACATGATGGCCTTTAACAACTGTGCGTGTGTGTGTGTGTGTGTGTGTGTGTGTGTGTGTGTGTAGGGGGGACTGAACTGGGGGAAATAGAACTCTTGTACATGTAAATGGTGTCTGATGGGGGGGACAGGAGTGCTGTTTCTGCTCGAGGCTTCTCCTGTGTCCCTGCTCTTCCGATTAGTGTGTGGCTGTGCAGCATTGCACCGCACTAATCTGGCTAATGACGCGCACTTGCACCGCATGACAGAACCAGTTCTGCAATACAGGCTGTCATTTTCCTTACATTCCAGCAGCTGTCAGTGAAACTGGCATGCACAGATATCCTTCGAGGGAAAATAGAGTCTGTCTGTGTGGCAGAGGCTCTTTAAGCTGGCTGCATGGATCTGCTTCTCTCTCTTGCTCTCTCTCTCTCTCTCTCTCTCTCTCTCTCTCTCTTCTCTTTCTCTTTCTCTCTCTCAGGCACCATCACCTTCCACTCAAATAATTCTAAGGTCTCCCTTTGATTTGTGCTACATCCTGGATCTCCTTACAGAGGAGAGACAGTGTGTGCGACAGTTCAACCTTAACTGATCCAAGACCACTACGGCAGGGAAATATACGGTTCCTTCACCTCACAGGAAGAACACACACACACACACACACACACACACACACACACAAACAATACAAATGACCAAACCAATTTCTACTTGTTCCAACAGAATGAGATAATTATTTCCTGTTCATCATTCTAGCAAGACCATATACATTCTGTTTGAAATTGTGTACCAGCATTATGTATAAATACAGGTATTACCCTTTAGAGGTCATTATGTATAAATACAGGTATTACCCTTTAGAGGTCATTATGTATAAATACAGGTATTACCCTTTAGAGGTCATCCGGAACCTCAGTACTGCAGTTAAACCTCAGTTATATTTCAGTATTCTGCTCACAGGCCATTCTCATGATAAAATGGATGATGTTCCTGGATGAGAACAAAGCAGGGATTTCCCATAACACACAGGAGCCGGGGGCCAGGAAGCCCGGACCAGGAGGAGCAGATGACGTTCCCGAAGACCGTCCAGGCAGAGCGGGAGGGGCACCATCCATCCCAGCCCAAAAGCTTCCAAAACGTGTGTGCATTCATGCAAGAGTACACACACACACACACACACACACACACACACACACACGTGCACACACACACACACACACACACACACTCATAATATACTGTGTGCTAGGGTTTCCTCTCTGCCTCTACCACATTCGTGTTACATAATCTAATTCCTTCCTCCTGACCTGCTTATGGTCACTCCTCTGTTTGCCATACACAGTTTCTGTGCTCAAGCCTGGTAAACCCCCTATTGCATGTGTATGTGTGGTTTTGTGTGTGTGTGTGTGTGTGTGTGTGTGTGTGTGTGTGTGTGTGTGTGTGTGTGTGTGTGTGTGATAAGTAATCATACTGCAGAACCATACATATATTTGCATTGTTTCAGGCCATGGAGGAATCATGCCAGTAGCATCTCTAAATGCACTCTGCCTCTCCAGACTGCAGAGTGGGCAAACCACCCTGGCAAACATGAGCCCCAACATCCTGCTTGAGTCACGAGGCGGATCACCACATGACAGAGTCAGGAGACGTGCTGGTGTTTGAAACGGAGGGCTGGCCTGTCCATTCTCCTCTCAGTTAGTTGCACTTCTTGTTTCTTGTAAAGACATCTTCCACAGGACAACTGGTTACAAACATTTCATGTTACAACTATTTCCAGTTCCGAAAGTTACTTTACTTACCTTCCATTTGAATGCCCTTAAATAGTTTGAATGACTTTAATGCACGTTAAAATGCCTTTCCCACTAATGTCTAATTACACCTGCATCTCCCTGCCTTTATATGGGATTAGTAGAACTTGTCCATTGACATTTATGCAAGGACTGTTTTAATGGTAGAAGCTAGGATTTTGGTTGGGAGAACTAGGCCTAAACCGGTGAAAAAGACTCCATCTGCCTTTTGCCTCTTTTGAAGGCATTCAACACCCAATATTTAACCAAGACTAGCAGTTGCTGAATTTGACCTCTCCTTTAATGTCACTGCAGACTGGTAACTGATAATGGCATATTGAAAATGTCTTGTGTGTGTGTTTACGTAAAGGCCATCAGTAAACCCAATATGTTTCCTGATGTCTTATTGGGTTTTTGAAGGGCTGACCCATTTCACAGGGCAAGATTTCAGAAAAGTGGATTTTTCAGAGAAAATGTGTGTTTACTGCCCTCTGGTGGCAAAAGCAGAAAACACACAAATCTACTCGGGGACAAAAAAGCTTTTATTTAAAACAGTAGCAAATTCATTACAGAATAAAACATATCCAAAAAGGAAGAAACAAGTTTTACAGTAAACACACAACCCGATAGCCCTGTAACCTTATAAGTGAGGTTATAGACACCTTTGGAAGAATCACCTTCCACTCTTACATTCAGTTTTAATTGACCAAAAAATGCACAGTAAAACGAACAGAATGTACACAAAGAAAAAAAGGTTTGGTTTCTGGGATATGACCACAGGACATGAGCAAAAAACACAATTATTTACACTTGTCCACTTAAACACCCGTTTTCAATGGCAGAAAATTATTCTCAAAGTTTGATTGGATGCTGTCTGCTTTTCCAAACACACCCGTGTTTCACCACACCCATTATTGACCAACCAAGATCAACTTGGGCGAAGAAACTAAGAATGACTGGCGAAGGCGGGCCTCCTCTGCTGCAGGTTAGTCACATTGCCACAAGGGGGCAGTATAACCCTACATGCGTGCCAAATCATATAGGAACATTGTCATTCTCGCATGCACAGGACAGAAAATAGCTGCATTCAAAGTCAACAATGTAATAAACCCAAAATAAAGCTTGCCTTTTTCTCATTTAAAATATATACATCTCAAAAATGTTTTATTGTAAATCTACATAGTTTTATTTCACTTAAAATAAAGCCACTCTAAAAGCACTGATAATATCAGCATTTACTGTCTGAGAAAATAAACCTGAAAGCAATACGTGGGGGGAAGTAATCCAGTGTCTTTAAAGAAATACTAATCAGACATTCTACTCATTTCTACTTACTGTAAGATTTCCTCTTTCTGATCATGACTGCATGGGTGTGAGCAACAACAACAAATCACATTAAACTAAAAGTATTTGATTCTGCTATTTTTTCCAGCTTTCTATGCATCTTTTCAAAAACTGCTGTGTTAATATTTGGGTGTGTGTTTTGTGTGTGTGTGTGTGTGTGTGTGTGTGTGTGTGTGTGTGTGTGTGTGTATTGGCCAGAAAACTGCTACAGGTCATCAGGGATCGAGCACTCAGACATTGTACGACCTCTTCGTTCACGACTAGTCACAAAATTCAGGAGGTCGATGGCCGTCACAATGCCAAACACCATCTGCTTCGGAACAGAAGATCCATTGGTCATGTCTAGAGACAGACAGAAAAGAAATAGTGTTACAGATCAGTCTGCACATACACGTCATAATTCAGATCCCAGTCCCAAAGCAGGCAAACAAAACTACTCAGTGACCTGTTGAAGCAACAGGTATTACCATGATAAGATCAAAGTTCATGACCATGCTTCTGCTCACACTGCTGTGTCCTTGGGCAGTACGCCACACATGCACATAGTTGTGACGCAGGAGACAGACTTAACACCCCCCCCCCCCCCCCCCCCCCGTAGTCTTCTTTCCTGTTTCCTGAACTACCGCTTTGTGAGCGTTGTGGCCGCTTCAGGTGTTGAAAACTAGCTAAGAAATTTGGACAAATACCAAAGTCACTCAATCATTGAAGTATCAAATGAGCCTTTGCAGCAAAAAGCAGATACACCATCCATTTCCCCTTTTATAAAATCTATTAGTTTTTTAGTTGTACAACCTTTATCTTACAATATAAAGTAAGCTTTATTTATATTTACCATTTTATATTATTAATAATAATTATTATTATTTATTTTGTTTTTATACTGCAGATAAACATTATATGGAATTGGTGTGATTTTGCATTGCAAGGTGCTGAAATATTATTGCTTGAAAATGTTCTAAAATAATTAGCAAACGCTGTTTGGATCCTGTGCACCATGGCCAGCTTTGGCAGTGCAGTCAACAAAGCCAGCACAGAGAGCAAAATGAGCACGCACGTACACGCCCACATGAACACAAATGCACGTGCACAAACACGTGCACACCCCTGCAAACGCAGGACTGTGGTGAAAACACGTCCAGAGGCAGGAGAGAGGGGTAAGAGCGGTAACCCCACACACACCACAGGGTTACTCACACTGGATCTGTTCGTGTACCACCAGAGCAAAGTGGTCTGTCTCCAGGATGCGGGAGAGTTTGCCAAGGTTGTCTTTTAGGCAGACCTACGTGTGTACACACAAGCACAGAGATGGATTTGTTTTTTCTTACATGGAGGAAAAATATGCAGAATGATTATTTTAATTTTTAAGTTTGCATTAATTATGAGAAAGAATAGAACATTTGGCCCAGTACAAGACCCCCTACAGGCTCAGAGAATCGGCCCAGTTGCTGTCTTGTTAATTACTCAGTTGATATGTGCATTATAGCATTTCAGGTACAGCAGAAGTGCAATGCTAAACTCTGCTGAGGTGCTTCATGCAGCAGCGGAGAAGAGAGGACGCTGAGAACAGATCCCTCTGACAGGAGTCCGCCAGTCTGGGCACGTTGAAGTGTGCGTGTGCACACGTGGTCTGGGGGCGTGTGGGGGCGTGTGGGGGTGTGTGGGGGTGTGTGGGAGACACGTAGGCTCTGCTGAGTGGGCGTGTCTGGGAGCACTGGGGAGCATTGTTGTGTCGATGTTGTGGAATGAAAAACCTTTCTGTGTGTCTAAATGTAATCTCTCAGGTGCGAGTGTGTGGGAGTGTGTGGGAGTGATCGTGCACCTGTTTGAACTGTTTGTAGAGAACCTTGACAACAGGGTCCGACGGACTCACTTTACCAGCAAGCACAGACGAAAGCATGTTGCCAAGGGTGACCATACCCAGAATCACCCTGGAAAGAGTAAGAGAGTGAGAGTGAGAGTGAAAGAGACCTAACTCTACAACTTCCTGAGAAAAATGAGATCTAGATTTTTATACATCTCAATTTACAGATACCCATAACATCACTGTTGTTCAATGTATTTATTTTGTTCCTATGAAAGTAATAATGTAAGTAATAATGTAATTTTATGATGACCACCGGAATTTATTTAAGGTAATCTTGAGATCGATTATGATCCCACCCCTACTGGATTACCTTAAGTGACCTATTGAGCAGGTGTTTGTGTGTTTGGAGAGCGTACCCCGCCTCGTTGACCACAGGGGCCTGGTCAAAGGCCTTCTCCTTTAGGATCTGAATGGTGTTTTTAATAGTGACACAGGGCAGAACAGTCAAGGGAGCAGACAGGTGCAGCTCCTGAAGAGTCAGATTCCACCACCTAACGAGAGAGAGAGAGAGAGAGAGAGAGAGAGAGAGAGAGAGAGAGAGAGAGAGAGAGAGAGAGAGAGAGAGAGAGAGCACATATTAGATCACGTTTCGATGGTGAACTTCAAGCAGAGCGGTGCTCTCTGGGTTCTCTGGCCTACACCCATGTGCAGCTGAAGAGCCTCTATGTTTAGAGCGGCCCGTCTTGCCAGCGGGTGACAGATGCGTGACCGTCTGGCCTACATAAGTCTGAAACACCAAAAGCAGAAGCAGCAGGATGATCCGCTCGCGCTGCTGGGTCCTGATGCCCAACTGATTCAGCTCCTCAGCAGATTACCAAGGCCTTCATGTGCCAAATCAAAACTACAACCGTGTGTGTCACGATCCTCTGAGTTAACCTGCTGACACCGTGTCACCTCTCCTGCATATGCAGATTCGTCTATATAACATAGAACTGATCCATGACTGAACCGACGCTTTAGAAAGTTTTACAAAAGAGGACTTGTTTTACACATTATCTTTATTGTCACTGTGTACATAATGCGTGCACGCTTGTGTGTGTGTGTGTGTGTGTGTGTGTGTGTGTGTGTGTGTGTCTCTCTCTTTGTGTCTCTCACCATGGTTTGTTCACCATCAGATCCTCTTCTCTGAGGAAGCCTTTTTCACACATCCACTTGTCACTGAGGAACTTGGACCTGGGAGAGAATGTCATGGTAAATTATTTACGTGTGCATTACACACAAAGTACAAACATTTGCCGAAATATTGTCACCATTAAAAGAAAATTCCAGAGAACATTAAAAAGTACTTTTAAATTTTATTTCTGTTGTCTTGTTTTTGTTTGTGCATGTGTGTGTGTGTGTGTGTGTGTGTGTGTGTGTGTTTGTGAGTTTGTGCACGTGTGTGTGTGTGTGTGCACGTATGTAAGGTTTCTTGGAGCACTGAGGAACAGGCGGGATCGGGTTACCCGGCCGGATCTGGGGTAGGAACTGTGCTGGGGGGGTCAGGGGGTAGGGACTGTGCTGGGGGGGTCAGGGGGTAGGGACTGTGCTGGGGGGGTCAGGGGGGAGGGGCTGTGCTGGGGGGGTCAGGGGGGAGGGGCTGTGCTGGGGGGTCAGGGTTGCTCACATGTAGTTTCGGATGGAGTCTGGCAGGACGACCACACAACGTTGTCCTTCCTTCAGTCCACCAGCCATCTTCACCGCTGCAGCCATCGCAGAGCCTGAACTACCACCTACACACACACACACGCGCGCAAACACACACGCGCACACACACACGCGCACACAATATTTAAATCCTTTTTTTGGATTAGCATGCAAGATAAAATATACTTGTTCAGAGTCATTATGCAATTCAAGCCTCTGTTCACAGCAAATCATACCTTAAGGACACAAATGTAAAAAACAGCATCTTTCCAGCAATTGCTTGGCCACCCATGGAATCATTTAGCAAGACGGGGGAATGTGTGGTCACGACAAGCCGGCGATCTCCCCGTTCATAGGTCAGAGGTCAGCCCAGTGATACCTCTGACGGAACTGACAGCACTCTAATACATCATGCCTACACATCTGCAGACGATCGGTTTCTGGTGAAGCTCCCGTGTCACAAGCGTCACAAACGTGTCACAACCTAAACCACGTTCAGCTACTCAGCCCCAGACGGCTAGTCTCCCTGGGCTCTGACAGAGGCGGCGTGCGCCTTTAAGAGCCAGAATAGATGATGCAAGCTCTCTCACTGCAAGAGCGTCATGATTCAGCATGTGCAACAACGGTGAGTAAATCCATTCACCCGCAAATCCTTCTTCTTTTCTACTGTGAAATCTCTCTTGTTGAACGTATAAGTCCCACCCACTTTCTAACAAAATGTATTATTCTTTTCAATAAGTGTAAATTTTGGAATAGGAAAATCAGTAAAAAGATACTGAATTTTTGGAAAGCAAAATTCACTCACACACAAACACACATATGCACACTCACACACAAACACACATATGCACACACACACACACACACACACACACATACACACACACACACACACACACACACACACACACACACACACACACACACACACACACACACACACACACACACATGCGCACGCACACGCAAGAGGAGAAGGAAAGTGAGCACGCACCACACAGCAGGCCTTCATCTCGGACCAGCATCCTCGCCATGGTGAAGGATTCATCATCGTTAGACTTGTACCAGCCGTCCACCACCTGACAAAGGGGGAGCATGTCAGCCTGGAGTAACATGTCAGCCTGGAGTAACATCTAATGAGTATTTACTGCTCATTACATACATCCCCACCGAATACTACACTAGTAATCAAATAAATGTATTCAGACCCACATGCTACATAATCAACCACCACAAAAAGGGTAAACAACATTTCTTCTGATGGACTTATTGAAGGAGAGACTTATACTTTCCGATGAAAGTATAAGATGTTAAATAAACACTCAGAGATGACGCAACAAAATATTCCCAGTGTATTAAGTGTCTATCAGGCCTGGGAGGGTAAAGTTACTGTCCCAGGGTCAGCTAAACACGTCTTTGAAAGTATTAATTTGATCTTCAAGGGGCAAAAACAGACCCGAGACCAGAGCTGAAGCTTCACACATGTATTTATGCACATACGTCTTCTCATCCCACCCCATAAATCAAGCATGAGCTCTTGCTGGTTTGCACTCACAGATCTGTCCAGTACGGTGGGGATGAAGTCGTAGCCGATGCCCTCCACTTCGTACTGGGTCTTATCCGTCTTATTCAGCTCCTCTGGTTCTGCTAGGATCGAGCCCTCTGGGTCCACGCCAATAATCTAGAACATACACACAAGCCAGACACACATACACGCACATACACACACATTCTACTGCATTAACCTGTAAACAGGATCCATTTAAAAATGCTATATATGGAAGTAAAACATCAATTAATTCTCAATATTATAATTATTAATAATGAAGTAGCCTCACATTATACATACATATTGTACATCTAAATCTAAAGTCAAATCTAAGGAAATGGTTTTCACTATTCTAAATATAAAGATTTACTTAAATATTTATGGACAGTCACAGCAAACTCAAGACAATAACCCAAGATGATAAAACAGCAACCCAGTTGTTCTCATTACTGCTACAGTCACCTCATCACTCTAATGACGCGAGTTTAACAGCAGGCTATATCACAGGCGGTTCTGGTGATGCGGACTCCAGTGCCGTGGACAGGGCCGAGGCCTACCTTGATGTCGGGGCATTTCTCCTTCAGCTTGCGGGCGATGCCCGTGATGGTGCCACCCGTCCCTGCTCCTGCCACCAACATATCTACTTTACCTGCAGGAGCACACGGAGAAGAAGACTTACAGTCAGGGGTTCTCAATACAAGGTGTAATGTATAATATTCCAGGTGTCTAGTACTGCACCTGGAGACTTATCTTACTAATCTAGCACGCCAGATTGTGGATGGTATGCCCTTGAGTGATTTATCAATTTGAGGTCTACACTGTGATTTAGAGAGCACATTCAGACTTGGACCAGAGTCCAGCCTGCTGGAGACAAACGCATGGATACGTTTCTCGACCTGCTTGGATGAAACCTGTGGACTATCAGCAATCAGCTGGGACAGGACAGCTCGCTAGAGGAGACACTAGAGGAGAGACGCACTAGTGGGGACACACTAGAGGGGGCAGAGTTGTGGTGGGTGAAAGTGGTAAAGTTCAAGACCAGGGTAAATCCATTTAGTGAAATCCAGCTGTCTTGGCTTTAAAGACCTTTTATTGTTCTATCATGATAATCACTCTATAATTGGCGCTGCTAGAGACTGTAATACGTGTTGCCTCATTTCACTTAATATAATGGAGGCAAAGAAAATAAAATGTTACGCTCAGTAGACACACACACACACACACACACACACACACACACACACACACACACACAATACTACCATCACACTGCTCCAGGATCTCCTCGGCAGTGTTGTCATAGTGAGCCAAGGGGTTGCTGGGATTGCGGTACTGGTCCAGAATGTGAGCGTTGGGCATCTCGTTCTTCAGCCTCCAGGCCACACCCACATGAGACTCGGGAGAGTCGAAACGGGCAGAGGTGGGGGTCCGAACGATCTCGGCGCCAAGGGCACGGAGCACGTCCACCTGACAACACACGAATCACACACTCTTTTTTTTACACATGTGTAAATAATGCACACTTATTCACATGTCCTTATACATGTGTTCTGTGTTTTATTGAACAGTTTGCTTAATATAAGGCTTCACCTGACAAAATCTCTCTCTCCCTTCCTTGCTTACTCAGTCTCCCTCAGCCTCTCTCAGTCTCCCTCGGTCTCCCCCAGTCTCCCTCAGACTTCCTCAGCCTCCCTCAGCCTCCCTCAGCCTCCCTCAGACTGCCTCAGTCTCCCTCAGTCTCCCTCAGCCTCTCTCAGACTCCCTCAGACTCCCCCAGTCTCCCTCAGCCTCCCCCAGCCTCCCCCAGCCTCCCTCAGCCTCCCTCAGCCTCCCTCGGTCTCCCCCAGTCTCCCCCAGTCTCCCTCAGACTTCCCCCGTCTCCCTCAGACTCCCCCAGTCTCTCTCAGTCTCCCTCAGTCTCCCTCAGCCTCTCTCAGTCTCCCTCAGACTCCCTCAGACTCCCTCAGACTCATTCAGACTCATTCAGACTCCCTCAGATGCCCCAGACTCCCTCAGTCTCCCTCAGACTCCCTCAGACTCCCTCAGACTCACCTTCTCCATGCTCATTTTCTCCGGCATAACAATGATACACCGGTAGCCTTTAACCGCTGCAGCTAGGGCAAGGCCAATACCTGAGAGCACACACACACACACACACACACACACACACACACACACACAACTTGACATCTTATAATCCAAAGCTCAAGTGATGTGTCATGCCTGAAATGCATTTATACAGAATGGTGCGCAGAGTCCTTAAAAAGACTGGAATCATTTTGTGTGTTTGGAATCTCTGGGTAAACTTTCTCACTGTCTTAATGAAATAGCACTGAATGTTCTGGATAATCGGTGTCCTGAATAATGCACTGAAGTGTCAGCAGCGCGTTCAGCACTGTGAGACAGCACATGGTAGTAAAACTACCCATCATATGTGCACTAGAAATTATCATTGTTACACTGACACACACACACACACACACACACACACACACACACACACACACACACACACACACACACACACACACACACACCTGTGTTTCCAGAGGTGGGTTCGATGATGGTGTCCCCAGGTTTGAGGAGTCCAGCTCTCTCTGCGTCCTCTACCATGCGCAGACTGATGCGGTCCTTTACACTGCCTCCAGCATTAAAGAACTCACACTTCGCCACTGCAAACACACACACACACACACACACACACACAAAACATCCAAGACATCAGACCAGGCTACAACTGATAATACTTTTCACCCACATCTGAATCATTTCTGCACAGCTGAATTCTTCATGCAATGACTGTAAACCGGATTATTTTCACAAGTGTATGCATGTCCACGTTTCTCCACAAGCCCTGTACTTTTAAGACGACTGAAAAAGGGTAATCAACCTATCATCTGATTGCTGGTTAATGCTTTCAATGAACAAAGGTTACCACTGCTTTTATATTCCAGGAAGCAACATTCTTTCTTTCATAAAATCATTCATGAGGAAAGTGATAGAACACACACACATAGTTAAGATGCCAAAGCCGGTGTTCAGGCGGCTGAAGCAAAATCCACTTCATGTGCACTTTCTAGAATCAACACATCCTTGGTTTTCAGCTTTGTTAAGCATTTTATGGACTGGTGAACAGGGGGCTTTCGCCCTAGCAGCCTGGCCTGTTCAGCTGAACTCCATCACCCTCAGAGCAGGGGACAGAGAAGCTGGAAGCTCTGTCACAGCTCTACCTGTAGGTCGGAGCAGCTCTGGACTGCTCCACAGAGCATTCTCATGCCAGACAAGAGCTCTACTTTGACAGCACACAACATGTTAGGCTCTGGAGATTCTGACTGAGGAAGGTTAAATGGCTACTGTCAGAGTTAGCAGAAAGCTGGTTCTGTGGTCTGGTGGTCAGAGCACGTGTTTAATTCCTGGAAGTCATTGCTGCCGTAGGCCTTTGCTACAACAGGGCATGATAAAAAATAATAATAATAAAACAACAACAACCAAAAAAAACATATTAATGTTTCTTTTCCTGAGTTGACATTTCATTGGAAGACATTTGTAGACTTGTCACTATAACCATGCCATTGTGAAGTTGAATGAATGATCCCTGTTGCTAAAAGGATCAGAAGTTTAAATACCACACAGCCTTGGTATCCCCGAGGAATGGCATTATGTGAACCCTTGTGACAAACCATAATCCTGCTCACTGTTGACCTTCACTACTGTGGTTAGTCTGTGGATTACAGCAACTTGTGAGATTTTCTGACCCACAACGGAAAACAGAAGGCGAAGGCCAGAGATAAGGGGAAGGAATATTATACACTTGTGTCCTTCGTCTTCAGTGAGTGCACATGTGTGTGCAGAAGGCAGAAAGTGCCTGTTCTACTTGTTTTAACGTCCAGAATGTTCTAGAAATCTGCTTGTGAGACAGTAGTTTCCCTCCCTTCTCCAAACCTTTTTTTCTTCTGACGGGGACAGAGGTGAAATGTCATTCTGCTCATGATAATTCACCTCTGCTTTATTCACGCCGCTCAGGGAAAACCTGATTCCATCGTTAACTCCTCCACAAAAAATGTACACACACACAGACACACACACACACACACATACATACATACACACACAAGCGAGAATCTAGTTCTTATTCACACCTGGTACTGGGTTCACTTCAGTCCTGCACCGCATTCCTCCTCTTTAATTATCTACTGTACATTATTAAAGTGTAAACGGTGTGTTTAAAGCAGGGAACATGCTCAACTCTACACGCCAGAAAACGAGATGCCCTCCTCCATCTCTGCCCAGGGTCCAGAGTCCAGCGCAATCTGGAATATCCTCTCTCCAACACACCTACTAAATGTCAAACTGAATCATCACGATAAGCATAAGAAGTCAACACAGACTCTTACTCACAGATCTCGCACTTGAGCCCGAAGGCTTTTGGGATCTTGTTGATGCGGACCATTGGGGTGTGGCCGATCCTTCCCAGGATGTTGGGCAGGATGCTGGGGGCTTTGGTACTGTGAGAAGACAGAGTATGTCAAGTCTTGAGTATGTCAAGTCTGGTGGGCAATGCACACGGCACAAATGAATGGATGTTTTTTTTCTTTTCTTTTTGCTACATGGGTACAGATCAATTTGACAACTGTAATTGTATAATAAAAATACTGCAGTGACTTTGGGTTTATACTTATCACTAGCGTGTGTGTGTGTGTGTGTGTGTGTGTTCTCACTGCACAGATGGGTAAATGTGGAGGACTAAAATCACAATTGACAGTATGGTAACTGAAACTTTGGAGGTGACTCAAGTCAAAAGAAGCTCAGAATGAAGATGACGCGTTCATACAGTTTGTCTTGCCTCTAAACTGTGGGTGTCGCCCTAAATGAACCTGTGCAGTCACTATGACTTGGCAATCTCCACCAGCACTACCAGCCCAAGCCCCAGACAGGTGGAAAGCGAGTGCCTTGGTACCGCCAACCTTGGCTCAGTCAGCCTATCCAAACCAAGAGTGCCATTAGGGGCCCTGGCCTGCGATAACAGGATTCTCACAGGGACTTTTTCCATTCTGAGTCAAGAACCCAAAACCCATTGTTGCTAACAGAAAAGCTTTTATGTCCAACGTGAACCTCTTGAAGACTTTAGTACAGGCAACATGTTGAGGCTCAAAAGAAACCAATGTAAATGTAATATGAATGTAATGTAAATGTAATATAAATGTAAATGTAATGTAAATGTAATATACATGTAACGTAACATAAATGTAAATGTAATATAAATGTTAATGTAATGTTAATGCAAATGTAATCCAATGTTAACAGAGCCGAGGCTCAAAAGATGCTGATGTATATAAACGATTCACAGAAATGGCTTCTGTGATGCAGATAAATAAACGCTGGCAGGACTGGTGTTCAGAGCTTCCCTGTCCCTCACCACTGGGAGTGCTGATGGGGCGAGTCCGTGTTCGGACCACCCAGACTCCAGGTGCATCTGCTGGGCAGATCCGGCCGGATCCATTTCCTCTCTGAGAGGCCCTGTGTGCTGCTCCCGCCCTGGTCGGTTTGTTCACTGTTGGCGTGGGGCGACTCGTTGTCCACCCGGAGGCCCTCGTCTACGTCTGTTTGGGCGTCTTTGAGCTCTGCGTTCCCGTTGGCCACTGACGTGCCATTGGCCTCTCGGTTCAGGAGCGCCACCTTCTTGGCTGCATGGGGGCAGACGGAACCCGGAGCAGCTGCGTCTGAATCGGACTGTACTGAAGGCATGGCTCACCTATCGGGAGAGAGAGAAGAGGAGGATACAAACCACAACATACAAACACGTGCACACATGCAGGTCACAGATTCATGCACACACACACGCGCACACACACACACGCACACACACACACACACACACACACACACACACACACACACACACACACACACACACACACACACACACACACACTCCAATTAGATATGTGCTGATCTAACAGTTACAGTTAGTTACAGCCCTACAGAAAAAGCACTGTGACAGGTTACATGTGTAACAGAGCCCTTTTACAGAAAGTCCTGCAAAAACGATTGGAGATATATTGAGTCCCTAACCTTTGCTACTGAAGAGTCCCAGTCAGCGAATCTTCTGGAACTCGATACACTCCCTCCCACTTCAGTTATGCATGACTATAAACTTTTGGCATGAAATGTTTGGATACAGTACCTATGTAATGAAGTCCCTTGCATAATGTGTACAAATGTGGACAAGACACAGCGGAGAACGCCAAGAAACTGACATCAACCCAAGAGCATTGGACACACCCCCCTTGTCTCAAATACACAACAACACCCCTTCACACACTCCCACTAACCTCCATGTCATCACAAAAAAGGTGTTAGCAGCTGCAGCACGAGGACTGCATCAAATATTTTATCGTTTTGGGTATTATTAAACAAACAAATGAGCACACAAACCACCAACTAAAGCTTGGTTTCTGAGATGAAGCTCAAAAGATATGTAAGACTATTACAGATATGTTTACAGGTTTCATTGTGCATAATAGAATATTTCATATGAATCCCCCGCTGCTCCAGTTCAGGAGATAGTGAGATCTCTAAGTCTGTTTCCAAAAACAACAAATTCAACTCTTATGCAAGAGAAACCAATATAAAGCATTTTACATAGAGGTCATACATTCAAACTATGTTTTAATACATTTAATCAGCCCTAGCTTAACAACTCTCAACAAATTCTGGCATGTTAATTATTTAGCTTTTCTAAATTATGTTAGCTTTTCCTTCTTCTGACTTAACTCGTGTGTAATATGACTGAGAGTACTTACAGTGTTCATATACAGCGATGTAAAACTGGCACTAAAAGTCCATGGCTGTGTGTTACAGGATGTGTGTGATAAAACCTGAAAGACAACACCACTCTGGCGTGTTTGGGGGCGGAGTTTGCGGGGAGGTGTGGCAGTGGGGGCGTGGCGGGGGCGTATATAGGAACAATGATCTATATTACTATATTAGTAATATAGATCATTGTATAGGAACTTGGGGAATGGGAGGGAGTTGGAGGTTGAGGTTAACACATGTAAAACTTGTTGAGGTTAACACATGAAATCTGCTGATTTCAACCATAACCACATTTAAACAAACGCTATTTATAATTTCCCCTACCTGTTTTGAAGTTTCGAATGAAGAAAAAACAACAGGCAGGAAAGTATTTTAATATCTTCCCTATTTTGTTCTTGCATAATTTCCTTTATAGCCTACATGATACAGTTGTTATATGCATATCCATGCATCATTATTACAGAAACGAGATCTAACTAGTTCCTTAATTAAAGTTTTGTTCATCAAACCGTGACAATTATTACGGCTATTGCCGTTTTGGTGACGTTTGTGCTTTTCCTTGCTGCTTTAGTGCCGTTTGCAGATCGTCCAGAAGATGGCGCTGTAACGGAACTAACGACTGGATGAGTTGTCACACGACGTCTCTATTAGTGCTGAGATTGCCGACGGTTCATTTTCGCCGGGTTAACGGTGGTTGGGGTCTTGAACAGTAGACTCCACGTGGTCACGAACATGCTGGGGTCTTTGTCTTTTGGAGTAAATCCTTACGAGTTAGATTTTATGAGGTTGAGTAGGACCTTTAGATAAAATTCTCAACCTTTTTTTTTTGTTTTTTTTGGTGTTGTAGGGGTGGGTTGTGTTATTTTTTTGCCTTTCCTGTTTATTTCGTAGGGAGTTAGGGAAGTTATATACATTGTATGTACACTGAAGTCATTGCTACATAATCTTTTTTTTATTATTTGTGTAATATAGATATCTGTGTGTGTGTATATATAACGCATATAAAAAAACAAATTAGTGACCTATGCTGCAAAACTCTCCATATCTCTGTATTTACTAGGGTTGTAACACAATAATCATAAATGAATCAGTTATTTTCCAAAACGTCTCGCAGTATAAAAACTCAATGGCTGTGCTCGAAATAGCCTACTTCATTCTGCATACTGCTATACCCAGTATATACTGCATACTGGTCCACGTAGTAGTATGCAGTAGGCCTATAATATCTCAAACCATTCTAGGAGGTCACTTCCATGTATGAAGGTTCCGCACACTTGTGAAATATTTACTGAGGGGATGCAGTACACAATTAACACAACTCTAGTCGTGTTCCGAAATATTTAACCAGAGAAGAATGTAATCCTTGTATAGAATTTTTTTATTTTGGAAGCATACTACATGAGGCATACTGTACGCATATAGTATGTAGTAGGCTTTTTGAACATAACCCAAAACGAGACAAACTCTCATTCTGGTATCACAACGCTGGACAACGGTATAAGAGAAGCGTTTACATGCAAAACACACACAAAAAAACAAACATTTTTGTGTACTAGCCTGCAGGAACTGTGTGTCTTAAAACACACCAATGCCTAGTATTATTATCTGAATCGGCAATAATAGCAGATAATTTCATCATAGCTACAAATAATTTCACCAATTATTGTTTTCTTTACAATTATATCGTTAGTCAACAAAAAGCTGTCTAACCTACCTCTAACGAGGGCCAAGTCAACCTACACCATCGTGATTTTAAACTCAACACAGAACAGCAAAGGAATGCGGCTAGCCAATCCCAGCATGTTACTGTGTCTCGATATTATAACCAGGTAGTTTATCTGGCATGATAATCGTTTTAGACATGAATACGTAACCCGTTGTTTGCTTCTTAAGAGGAACATGAACCATTATACTTAAGTAGGTAGAGAGCACGTACAGACGCTTCTCACGCCGACTGAACGTTTGAACCGGATGATGCAATATCGCTTTGTGGGACAAACCCAGTGATGCTGTGACTTGTAGATACGATACAAAACGTTAAAATGAATCATTACACCTGTTTTCTTGTTTGTTTTGGGCACCAAAGGACATTAAAATATGTTACCAAACGGCACCTTTCTCAAAAAGTAACCAAGCCAACTGTGTGATGCAGGACACGCACGGTGACATTGTCAGGTTACATTGTGAATTAATGTAGAAGTATCACTAATCACTAATGTAGGTGATCACTAACGGCGAGACACACTCACTCACCTGGACGCTGAATACAGGTGGACGGAGTAAAGCGAGGAGGTAACAGTGACGGTGATGTCCTTCGGAACAGCGAGGAGGAAACAGCGCACCAGCGGCTCGCGTGCGTTAAAAAGCGAAATAGATGCCCGGTCGAGAGGCGGGTCATCTTTCTTCAGGGCGTGCGATGATTGGTTGCGGCGGGGGCGTCTACTTATTTCTTTCGGCCAATCATAGAATGCTATTTTGTCGTGCCTTCGCGTCGTGGCCATAAACAAACGCCCCCGAGTTACGTTTTCGTGTGCGTCGTATACGTGGAGAAGAGACGGCATCAGGATGTACAAAGGGAAGCCGGCAAAGCCGGTACAGGAAGTGTAATGCTGTGGGCACTGTCTTGCTTCACCAGATCTTATTCTGATCATAACATCTGTGCTGGAAAATGATGTCCAATACGGAGGCTTCTCCTCGTCACTGAAAGGACTTTCACCTGCTCACATCTTGGGACTAGGTACCACAGGACACTTTCAGAGGTCTTGTGGGGAGTCCATGCATGTCAGAGTGGTTTTGGTGTCTCAAGGCAGACCTACACAATATTATATAGGTGGCTTCATCAGGCAAGTTGCTTTTCTGAATGCTTCCAAATGGGAGTGTACGCAAATGTTCTCCCTCAACATTATTCTGAAATCAATTTAGTCTTAGATATCACGAAAACATTTAACCACAAAAATCCCTAATGGCCACTCAGTTTAATCCAAAGCGCAATTTGGCAGCTTTAATAAAACCTTTCCTACGTGTTCTTACTTATTAAACAGTACACCTCCCAGTCTGTTTTCAGGTGATTTGTCTTTATAGAATCCCCTTTCTCCTTTGTTTTTGATCAGTAGAGCTTTTTGGCATTACTAATCTCTTCAGACACCTCTACAGTGTCGAGATCTATTTACATTTACATTTTCGGCATTTAGCAGACGCTCTTATCCAGACGGACTTACAAAGTGCTTTGCTTCTGATCACAGAATACAGGTAATAGTACCGATAGGCCAGAATTCAAGACACCATTGAGTCAGACTACTACTAAACTACAGGAGTCAATATCATTACCTAGTGTTTTGCAAGTTAGACGTTTGCCAAGAAGCACAAAGAACCATAGACAGACATACAAGTGAAGAACAACGGCAAGTGGTATCAGCTGTACATTTTACATTTTCGGCATTTAGCAGACGCTCTTATCCAGAGCGATGGTAGTGGTAGATGCATTATTATTATGTCTCTGCCAATTACTCAGCCAATCAGGATGATAAACAATGAACAAGACATCTGACAATCTTTCCAAACACAGAAAAAGCAACCTTTTAAAGTTCACTTTCAGCAAAAACAAACTGATATCACATCTCTTAAGTCTGAATACCAAGGTCAAACACTGCAATCAGTGTTAATTTCGTTGACGAATAATTTTCGTCATAGTTTTCGTCAACGAACCTTTTTTCACGACGAAAACGAGACGATAACTAAATAAAAAACTATGCGAAGGGATAAAAACGATGACGAAATTAATGGACATTTTCGTCAACGAGTAAAAACGAGACGAAAATATTGGCCAGCGACGACATCTAATCAGACCTGATTTAGTTTAGTGAAAGGTAGGGATAAGTTAAGAAGAGATCCAGCTGTAACTACTTTAGCGTACACGGATAGGCGGGACAAACCGGGTAACCGTCCAATCAGAACTAACGTCTTCACATCGCACAGAACCCGGGAAGACCATACCAGCCTGTGAACTGTGGCCACTCATGAAATTCAACTCGACGTTAACTCGACAATGTCAGCAGGGAGAAAGATGAGCGGCGATATATGGACACATTTCTCCTTTGACTTTGAGAAAAAGACACGGTGTGTAAACCATGTGTGACAATGATGTCGGGAAAAATACGACAAATGAAATGATATCAGCGGTCTATGACATTGTTGTTTTTACGGCACCCAGTTTTATATACAATGTAATATGCATTGTTCATAAACTACATATGCTTTTCAGGTAGATCGGACCTACTGGTCATCAATGGTTTATTATTGTTATGCTCAATAACTATAAGTTCAGGTCAAAAAAGTTGTTTGGAAATTTGTTTTTGTATATATTGCAAATACAAACAATAATATTCTGTAACTGGTTAATAAATGTTTCATTTTGTGCAAGATTATATAATGACTATTACACTATATATATTTTAGTCAACTAAATTCTTTGAATAATTAGTCGACTAAATTCTAATGATAATTAGTCGACAAAAATTTGACTAAGACTAAAACAAATCCAAAGACTAAATTATGACTAAAACTAAATGACATTTTAGTCAAAAGACTAAGACTAAAACTAAATCAAAAATTGCTGTCAAAATTAACACTGACTGCAATAAAAGCATTAGATATGGAAATAATCACAACGTAAGACTACTATGACCTTTTTTTTTTTTTTAATCAGAAAGCAAAAACTCAGTTCACTATGTAAGAACGATATAGGACATATCAATGTGGTGGGCGTGGAGAAAAAAAAAAAAAAAAAAAAAAATACCAAATAAGCAGAAGAGTTAAACATTTATCACATTTTTGCCATAAGGGCATGGAACACCACCAGAGCCAAGGCAGGAGGGTGGGTGGATGGTGGTTTAAAATCTTCCGGAACGTTCCCTGTCCCGAGACCTCCGCCGCTCACGCTCGCGTCCGCCTCCTCGGTTGCGCTCGCGGGAACGGGAGCGTCGTTCACGAGAGCGGGAGCGATGCCGGACAGGCATGGAGCTGAAATTTTACAGAGTTGTTTATATGTGAACAAAAAAGCCCCACTTAATTGAGTTTTCAGAGCAGGGGGCAAACACAACAAAATACAAGCTCCAAAAATGTTCAATGTTTCTAAACGGGTATCTGAATATTTGCACTATTATTTTAAAATGGTCCCAAAATTATAGTTAATGCTGAAATATTACCATTAACATTGTTACATATTTAACCACAAATGTGAACATAGGTGTGTTCATTACTGCACTTAGTAAAACAGCAGTAAAATAGCAACTTTGTATAAGTGTACACCAATGACGACACAAACGTAAAGTGCATAGACCTGCAGGCATGAGTCAACATACAACTAAACTGGTCATACTTGTTCTACAATTCAAAAGACTGGTGACTGCCAATCAATCAGTCAGAGAAATTAAATTCATCTGATCTCTCAGTGGCCGACTTGGTTCTAGAACAGTTTTGGTTGAATCTTGTAATTGGTGTCTTGGGTTCCAACATGCATGTATCCAACATGTCTCAATGAATGTTCAGGTAGTATTCAAATGCCTCAATCACATGTGAATCATCATTATTATTTTAACAAAAAACTTGATGTCACTTAAAACAAAATGCAACCGTTCCATAGCTCCCCCTTGTGGAAAATCGTCAGCTTGCTAAAGTGAAGGAGGGAGGGAGTTGCAGGTCTTTAATCTGACGGAACATCTGAATCTTTAGCTTCAGTGTACATGGAAAGCTGTGAGATCCCCTCCTGAGGCCAAAACCCTGAACAAAAAATCCCTAATACTTATGAATTTACTATCATATCTGATTATACATGTGTTTGAAAGGCAGATGCAAGTGTTTAGCACACAGTTGCACCATTAGTCATGAGTAGCTACTCATGGTCCTGACTCTAGTCCTGGGCATTTGGCCTGCTGTCTAAAACAGCCTGCAGCTGGACCATGATTATACACATACATTTAAAATTACTTTTAGTTTATCCTAAGATAAAAGTGGAGCAGCTTACTGCAGAGTGTGTACACCCATCCCTAGAGGAACCTGATAACTCCACTCACCAACACGCAGAGCGGCCGACTGAACCCTGACAAAGTCTTTTCGGCTGACTGTGCCATGTTTTCTGTGCACGGTGCGCCCAGCTTTGCCCTTGATGTACCCCTCATGCATCTTCACACTCGGGCCTAAATGCCCTCTACAGCAAATCCTAACAGAGCCGAGACTGAGGAATACCAACCTCTTTCGCCGACGGCCATAGAGCTCTCGCCTGAGTTCTCGTGAGATGGGCTTTAGGTGCATGAAATTGCAGAACCCTCCTCGAGTGCACTCTCTGGAGGGAAGACAAAGGAGTTGCACTTAGGACAAGTGACATGACTGCTGCTTCTCAGACCCCTGCAAGAGCCTCAGAGTAATAGGTAAAAACTGTTATGAGCTCAAGCACAAGCTTTCACAGAAAACATGCATGAGTGCGTGATTCTGTGCTAAATTAACTTCTTTCTGTTCTTAATTTACCATTCAAGACTTGTTTAATGTCACAAGATCCATTCATGTATGTATGAATGCTAATAAAAACAGCATTTCCTGTGTAAGGATCACTGTATTTTTAAATCACTACATACACTCCAATGGGGGAAATTTATGGAAACCTTGACTGAGAACACAATGGTACCCCTCAAAGAGATGCTCTGTGGGCCTAAGAAGACCGGCAAACAGGGCATGACCCCATCTCATTCTGGTATTATCAGGGACTCGCCCCATCACATACAGGTGTATCAGGGACCATCACATACAGGTGTATCAGGGACTCGCCCCATCACATACAGGTGTATCAGGGACTCGCCCCATCACATACAGGTGTATCAGGGTTCGCCCCATCACATACAGGTGTATCAGGGACTCACCCCATCTCATACTGCCTGCAGCAGGCCTCCCTGAAGTCGGTCACTGGAGAGAGTTCGGCGTGAATGGGCTGCCCATTGAACCAGCGGTTGTTCAGGTTCAGCACAGCTTTCTCTGCATCCTCCTCACGGCGGAACTGAGGAGAGGCCACAGGTTGGTCTGATTTTGGAAAGCACTAACTGTCGTGACAGATGCTGACCTTGCACTGGTGATTTAATGCTATTAGGCTAGCTTTGAACGAGACCATTACATCCATCATTTTACATGGAGGAAACACCGTAATGTGGTATTCACAAGAGAATCTCGTGCATCATTTTTCCAAAATAGAGTTTTTTAAAGGCCATTAACTCATTCTTAAGTGGATGTAAACACAGTAAGATATCTAAGGTATCTGTTGTAAATTTAACAGTTCTTCCACTTTTCAAGGGTGTCCCTGTTTGCTGCCTCCCGATTGTCTCAACCCACCTTCACATAGACATTTCCCACTAGATGATCTCCAAGATTATCACACACGTTCATCTCCTCCACCTCCCCGTACTTCTCCTCCATCTCCGTGAACACTTCCTGAAAGGGACAGAATTCCACGCAAGAGCTGTGGGACGGGCAACCATGATACTGTACTGTTTTGAAGCAGTTCCCCAGTCCAATCGTCTTGTCTAGACTGTGGCTGGTGCTGTCCTGATACAGACGACATTTCTCTTCTTGTTCACCATGCCTCTGTGCTCCTCAGACTAAACACTCACCTCAAAGAACTCATCATAGTGCTCCTGCATCTCCACATCACTAACCGTGCCTGGCAGACCAAAGGACAAAGAGCTTTAGACAAACCACGTAAAACTACGTACAACTAGACTGTACCTTTTTTTTAAATTGCCTTCAAGTCAAATACATGTACAAAGGTAAGGGATTAAGAGAATGAAAAAAGCCATCACAGCCTTTTCTGAAAATCACAATTGCTTCAGCAGTAGATTTGGGTAGCTGTCATACTGTTACTTGAAGTGGACATCCAATGGGTTTGGAAGCATTTGATTGAATCCAAGAAGGCACTGGACATTTCATCAGTGAACCATGAATATAGTGAACTACTTCCACTAGTAAATATACAAGCCCATGTTGACATGTTTTGCAGGGAAATTGGACAACTTTCAATCACCCCCCTTTTCCCCACATCCACTCTTCTGGAACAGGGTACTCAGTCTCATCTGTACCCACTCAACCACCCACCCACACTGTCTCTCAAAGTACAATCTAAATGGTCAGTTGTTGGAAGTCACCATTGATTTGTATTTCAATTTAATACAGCCTATTAGGTTATCTTTGTGGATTTGTTATGCTAGCCTTTCACAGCTGTGTTTTCAGAAACCAGTCAATATTAAATAACTAAAAACATATTTTTTTTCATTAAGTCAATGTATATATATATATTGGGGTGACCAGCAATAGTCGCTGATTCGACTATACCCCTTAGTCGACTATGAACGGCATAGTCGAATGTACCATTCTAACTGCATGGGGGTACCCAAGGATGCTGCTAAGAATGAGTTGTTACATGAAATGTCTTTGTTTTCGTTATATATAACCTTTTGTCAAATTAAATCATCCTAATTTCTGTTAATAAATGTTTTAAAATGATGTGTGCGCATTAACAGTAGGCATCTTCCTTACTACACATTAATAAATCACACCGTGCAGTTGCACGATCCAAATGAGCGGAGCTGAACACACTACAGGATAGCATCTGCCGAGATTATAATGGCTGCTAAAAAACTAGAAATTTTTTAGTATTTAGTATTTTGAAAAAGATAAATATGAATCAAACAAAGTACACTGCAAGTTATGTCATCAACGTCTTTCATTTCACACGACAACAACCAACATGGCATACCATTTAAAACAGTATGAAAAAAAAAAACAGTTCAGCCGTTTGTCGTTTCGTCGCGGTGCGTCTCGGCAAGTAGGCCTATAAACATTTTTTGTTGTTTTTTGCTTTTTGAACCCCATTACTTGAACCTTTACTTGTAATTTTTTTGCTGTTGTGTGGCAATTATTTTTTGTTTTCAGACAGGCATATTTTATTTTAAATATTTTTGACATTTTGCACAGTGCCTGTCTGACAGTTCGATATGCGCACTGACGGTTAATGTTGTCTAACGTTTCATAAAAAAATAAATAAGTAAATAAATAAAAGCTGAATAAAGCCAACCTACCATGTTTATTCATTTATCTGAGTGTTTTAGGTTTTTACTTTGAAGTGAAAAAAAGTCCTGAATGAGAACGGGATCCCGTTTAAGGTACTCTAGATAAAAAAAAAAACCCGATTCGACTATAGGGAAGATCTGACGAATCAGATTCGACTATGAAAATCCTTAGGTGAATACACCTCTAATATATATACACCTTAAGTTGATTTAGTAAAAAATCTTCAGTTTGCTGAAGGCCAGAGCCAAAAACAAAAACTGTGTAAGGACATGAATAATATTGCCAACTTGTGCACACAAGAACACCTGTAGACACCTGCACACAAGTGTGCACAGAAGTGCAAATGAACACACACTTAAGGGATGAATGAATGGATACTTACTTAATCCATCTGCAGACTGAGCAGTGTTTTGAGGATTGCGGTAAATATTCAAGAGGGCGATCGTCTGTAACACAATGAAAAGGTAAAACCTCAATCTGAGTCAGTAGGTCATATACAGTTTTGCGTATGGCTGTGCAACGTCTGTCTGCTCAGTAAATATTGTCTTCTATTAACTTTCCATTTTATAGACCCCCTGTATGTTTGCATGTGTGGCATCACTCTGGTCAGAAATACAAAAGCCCCAAAGCTGTGAGTTACCTGGCTGAAAGTGGGTTTGTTGTGGAGCCTGGAGCATCGGTCCCCGTGGCGACACGCCCCGATTTTGAAGTAGAACGAGCAATTAACTCTGATGACAAAAAAAACACATTTAGGATCAAAATGAACAAAAAAAACGTTGTTTTGACCAACACAGCTCACCTACTGCTCCTCCAAACACACCGTAGCACAAAGACGCGCGGGATGCAGCCACCCAAGATCACGCGCTTGCTTTTTTATTTTTAAACAGTAACTTAGCCGACTAACGCCGCCGTCTCTATAGTTTTTAAAACTTTAACTACCAGGTTTTCTTCAGTATGTGGACCGATATTTTTTATATGTCAGCCAGCAGCTAGAATGTTGGGCTGCAGTTAGCCGTCGAGCTAGCGGGCCACACGGCTTACTGGCTACCCGACACGCCGTGTGGGTCCAGCTAGCTCGGCTAACGGAGCTAAACTACATCCGTACTGTTGGCATCTTTTATGGACGGTACGATACAGCGGAAATACAGCGGCAAACATTTTAACGGTCCACTTCTAAGAGGAAATATAACCGGCCTTCGTGCGAAAAATACGTCCGAAGGCAGCTAGTTAGATAGCTAGCCAGTTAGCCAGCGAGCTAAAGTTCACCAGGAGGCTAGCTTACTGACTCGGCTAGCGCCCATGCTGAAAATGTGCAATATTTCGAACGATTTTTTAGTCCTATCCACAACTGCGAGCTAAATATATTATTACTCAGATACAATATGTCAGTAAGTGTGCACAATATTGTGTAAAATGACTTACTTATCTTTCTCTGTGCCGAAAATAGACGCCAAATACTCTGCCATTTTCAACAAAAAAAAACCCAGAGGTTGGTATGCTCTTCCTCTGTAGTGAATGAATGGACGGATTCAAAATCGGCCGTGTGCTGCCCCCTACCGAGCATTATTGGTGTAAAAGTAAGACATATTAGAAAGCATTTGATAAGGATTTGATTCAAACATTACAGTTACTCAGTAATAGCAGCTCTGATCCACACATTGCAGGAAATTCACAATCTGAATAGTACTCCAAATAGTACTGCATGTTAATTTATCAAGAATTCCATTCGACTTATCATCCTAGAAATTAAAGATGGGCTAAAATTATACTTAAATACTTAAGAAGCCTCTTGGATGAGGCAGAGGCCACATCCCTTTTTAAGAATCCTGCACTTATCTTCTATAAACAAGACAAAAACATCAAAGACATGCTCATAAAGAGTGATATAACTGACCACTCAAATAATAACTGATACTGTAGCCTGCAATGTACTGTACCTAGATCATCTACATACAAAAATATTAACCAAGATACCAAAATTATTGGTACAAAAGGAGCAATTGTCATCACCCATTCATCTTCATGTATGGAGTTGACTACTGCATTACTTGCAAGCGTCATAGTCAGCTTTATATTGGAGTAACCGAGAGGAGACTTGCTGATTGGTTTATTGAACACCTTCCAACCATCAGGGTTAAGGGTTTGTGAAAATAACAGGACTTAGAAAAGAATTTTGGAAAGATTTTTTTTCTTAATTTGGATAGCAAAGAAACCTGCACACAAAACAGCATACGTCCCAGTGCAAAGTTGAGAGGCCTCGGTTACAACCAACTGATTGGGCCACAGATCAGTATTATGTATGCAGTGTGTGAACAAAATGAATTTTTTCCAGAATTTCATACATTCATATAATCCTGTAGTATGGTTTGTTTTTGTCACATACTGGATACTATCCATACTATAATGACAAAAGAAAATAAAAGAATAAAAGTCTCTGAGAATAAAAGTCTTTTACAGTAAAAGTCTCTGCCACACCTCCAGTCTTAAGGTGCTTTGACTGGAGATAGCATAAGCATCCTTTCATGGGCGATCTGAAATTGAAACAATGACACAAAGACCAAAATCACATGTGTGGAAACATTTGCATCTTGATATTGCCACCAAAATAATATATGTGTTACCAAAACTGTCCTACTCTACTCCTACTTTAATCACACAATGATACAGCTGCAATGCTTTGACCTTGTTGCTTATATGAAGGGTTTTGTTCCAGTGAAGCAAGCTATTCTGGTGTAGTATTTTAATGTGCACAACAGATGGTGCAGGAGAGCAGGGTTTCAAATGTTTCAAAGCACTGAACCATTTTGGCTTCAAATGTGTTGCTGCTTCAAAAGCCTCGATCTACCCATCCCCACAAAACAGAACTATTATGCAAGATCAGTTAAATCAAGCACTCTTTAACTTCTGGATTCTTCATAAAACTGAAACTGGAAAATTCATGAAACAAAAAACAAGCTAAAGTTGGTTTAGGTTGTTTAGCAGGTGTCATCAGAAATTACCTGCAACTAATTACTGAGTGTGGCAGAGAAAGGAAACGGTTACACTTGGTGAATTCTGCTTCACGATGATGCAACATCTAACACAGGCAACTACAAGAAACCTGTGGAGGGAAAGCAGCACTGGAGGTTTGTGAGAATATGTCTACGTGTAGATGCTTTTGCAACTTCTTTGTGATGTTTCTGTTGGTGTGTAACTTGGATGAGTGTCACTTGGTTTGGTTCTTCGTGCATATTAGCTTGACTAATATGTTTAAGTAATCAAATCAACTTTGCCATTGTTATTTTATGTGGTGGACTACAAACAAAGGGAGTGCCAGCTCCTTGCTCATTTGATCATGCACCTCTAAACTGTGGATAGTCTACGTCAAGCCATGAGTAGCTTGGCCACACAAACACACCTCCTCCTAATGCCTTCTTATGACTTAAAAGTTCTTATGTGCTTATTTCTCATTTGAAATTGCATCAGAAGTAGCATCAGATGAGTTTAGGTGGAAATGGACAGTACACAATGTTGAAAAAATGGGGAGGAGTACCACTCTGTTTATGTCCCGAGTCAATGCGCTTATCTCTCTTCCTACAGGGAGCATACAGGAAGGCTACTTCCCTCGTGTCCCTGCTTTCCTGAGGTAATCTGGCTAATAGTGTTAGTAGACTGAAACAACCTCATGTGTACTGCAACCTCAGATGTGGACTAACCAGTTTGGATTTTGGATTGTGTGCATTTAGCCTGCATGGTTGAGCATATAATAATGGTTGAGTCTACAATAAGAGGTGTTGCTTATAATTCTCGTGTCACCCAGAAGATTTCCATATAGATAGTCTTAAGGTTACTTCCTCAGGTCATTGGATTTTTTTTTGCCACTATAGTACTGTTTGCTCATGTATATTGTAAAAGCCACTAAGTAAATAGATTTGACCTAACTTATTTCACAGATGAAGTACTTTCAGCAAATAATCCAATAAAAAATTCTGTTTTGTCTGTACACGGAACCTTAAAAAGCACATGACTTCTCAGTTAGCACTGTAATTCCTCACTTAATGTGCTCATAGTCGTGTGCTGTATAATGACAAAGCTGTGTAAAAATAACTCAATTAATGTAAATCACAGACAATCAGAGAGATGCCAATGAACAGTAAGCTGTAATAATGCATTTGAGTTGCTGGATAGAGTTACCAGTATCCCCATGGTACAGCGCATAACAAAACACTAAACAGGAAAAAGAATTAAACATGTGCAGCATATCAATGTGGTTTACAGTTACAACAATAGGTTTAGATAAGTCATTGTTTTAGATAAGCCCTTGGGTTAGTCATTGTAGTGTTTTGTTTTGTTATTCTTTGAATTTCCTAAGTTCATTTCTGGCATAGCAACAACTGGCTATGCAAACAGACGTGTTGTTATTACAATGTCCATTAGTATTAAAATGCCTTGACACTGGAAATGTCATAACCTTAATCCTGATGGTCTGACGGTGTTCAACAAACCAATCGGCAAGTCTTCTCTTGGTTTCTCCAGTGTAATGCTGAGTGATGCAGTAGACACCTCCTGCTGTGGGGCATGAGGATGAATCAGCGATGAAGATTGATCGATTGACTGGTATAGCTGCCAATCCAAATTAAGAATGTTATTAGGCTAATTGACTGTTAGGAAACCCTTTTACAACTGAAAAACGTTGTTCTAATAAGGGACCGTGAAAGGGAGCGTGACATTCTAGATTAGTTTAGTATCTGAAGCATTGGCAATTGTTGGCTTGTTTACAGGCTGAAAATGGCCAGAAGGAAACAACTTTGGACCCGTCGGTCCAGAAAGGAAGGCTACTCAATGCAGGACATTGCGAAGCAAAGGGAAATATCTTACCATGCTGTTAACTACTCCCATCAGAGAGCCTAAACTGGCTGGACAGAAAAAATTTTAGGAGGCCCACTAATGCACAAGTGTGCAAGAAGATAAAGATCTTGGAGTGTCAGCAGCAACAGTGAAGAGGCGAATTCAGGATCCATTATGGAGTAATTATTATTACATTAGGGTAATGGAGCCTCCGGATCGGAACCCTATTGAGCTTCTGTGTTAGCAGCTTGACTGTGTGGTATGGAGGCAGACTGTATCAAGCAAGTGGAGATGCTCCACAAAGCATGGGCTGAAATCACATCAGATTACCTTGAAAGATTTATAGATGGATTGCCTAGGGCAGGGGTACTCAACTGGCGGACCGCGGTCCGGATCCGGACCCGAACGCAGTCCTGTCCGGACCCAATCTCATTCCTGATTAACTGGATACGGACCAAAAAAACCACATTTATTAATTTTGACAAAAGAATTCATTTTAAACCGGAACATTTCTTTCAGGGCTATTGAAAAAACACTCCGTCACGAGTGTTACGTTTGCCACCCCCGCTCAACAATCAATCAATCAATCAATCAAATTTTATTTATATAGCGCTTTTTACAACAGTTGTTGTCACAAAGCAGCTTTACAAGTGCCGAGTCCTAGCCCCCAGTGAGCAAGCCAAAGGCGACAGTGGCAAGGAAAAACTCCCTAGTTTTTGCATGAGGAAGAAACCTTGAGAGGAACCAAGACTCAGGGGGGGAGCCCATCCTCCTCTGGCCGACACCGGTCACCATGACAACAACAACAATATAGACAGAATGTAGACAGAATGTAAAAGATGCAATAATGTCCATTTAGACAGAATATAAAAGATGTAATAATGTCCATCATGGTGTAGGCATCCGGTTAGGCAGGAGGTGGCCGGCCCAGGATGGATCGCTTGTCTCTCCTCATTTCATTATTCCTCAAGCAGGCGGGCAGCCATGTGGAGAAATGAAACAGGGAAAATTAGCTCTGTATGAGGACATGTACAGGACAGGTAAAATTATAAACATTTCTGGAGTGTGGCAGCAACTCCGGCACTAAGTTAAATTATTACAGCCTAGCTAAAAAAGGCAGAACCAGAAGGTAACATAGGCTTGGGGGCATTCTGAGACAATGGCATCCATCCACTGCACCGTCAACAAACTTGAGTGACCACGAGCAGTGACAGGATGACAGCACCAGCACCCCAGTCTACCATAAAACCCTTCGTCTATGAACCCCTGGATCTGTACCTTTATCTAAGGGGGATATTAATTATCAAACGCTAGACTAAATAAGTGGGTTTTCAACCTAGATTTAAAGATTGTGACAGTGTCAGAGTCCCGGACACATTTAGGAAGATTATTCCAAAGCTGGGGGGCCTTATAAGAAAAGGCTCTTCCCCCTGCTGTTACCTTGTTAATTTGTGGAACTAATAACAGACCAGCACCCTGTGATCTTAGTTGACGTGGGGGTTCATAGTAGGAAATAAGTTCCTGGAGGTATTCAGGAGCAAGCCCGTGTAGTGCTTTATATGCTAATAATAGAATTTTAAAATCAATACGAAATTTAACTGGGAGCCAATGCAGGGCTGATAGGACTGGTCTAATATGCTGAAATTTTCTAGTTCTGGTCAGAACTCTAGCTGCGGCATTTTGAACTATTTGAAGTTTATTTAGATTCCTATTTGAACATCCTGACAGTAGTGAATTGCAGTAGTCTAGTCTAGAGCTAACAAAGGCGTGCACCAATTTTTCTGCATCATCCTGTGATAATGCATTTCTTAATTTGGCAATATTGCGGAGATGTAGAAAAGCTATCCTAGTAGTATTATCTATATATTTATCAAATGATAGGTCGGAGTCGAGTATGATGCCTAGGTTTTTGGCTACTGTGCCAGGTGTAATGGTATAGTCTGCAGCATTAAATTTGGAATTTTCTGTCTTGCGGCCTTAGGGCCCACAAGGAGAACTTCTGTTTTGTCCTCATTTAATTGTAGGAAGTTTAGAGACATCCAGCATTTAATATCTCTTACACAGGCCTCAATTTTTCCTAAACTGAGTTTGTCATCGGGTTTGGCTGATATGTAAAGTTGAGTGTCATCCGCATAGCAGTGAAAATTGACACCATGTTTGTTTATTACTGTGCCCAATGGTAGCATATATAATGTAAATAATAGTGGTCCTAAGATGGAGCCTTGCGGGACCCCATATTTAACCATTGTACGTTTGGATGAAATATTATTGAGCTCTACAAACTGATAGCGATTTGTTAAGTAAGACTGAAACCATGAAAGGGCTGTGCCTGAGACTCCAACCCAGCGTTCTAACCTTTCTAGCAAGATCCTATGATCAATTGTGTCGAAAGCTGCACTAAGATCAAGAAGCACTAACAGTGATACATAGCCTTGATCTGATGCAAGGAGGAGATCATTTGTTACTTACGTTCGTCACCCCCCGGACATCAGGTGACAGCTATCTGCCAAAATTGGACCGCGGACAAATTTAGTTGAGTACCCCTGGCCTAGGGGCTGCTAGGGTGGAATTGCTTCAAGAGGAAACTTTTTTTGATGAAGGCAAAATTTGAAGTATGCAGTCACTGTTTGCATAAAAAGTTATATTGCTTACTCCAACATGTCACGTTGTGGGGGGTCAACAGGACAGCTGCCGGTCGCCCCCGTTCACAGCGGCAGCTGTCCTGTTGTGATCATGTGTTGTTCGTCCCTCATCCGTCTCACCTGAGGGTCGTTTGTTCGCCTATATATGTCTTGTCTTTGTACCAGTTGACCACTGGTTATTATATCCTTAATTCGGATCGACTCACGGGTTTTTGGTTTGCGCACTTTTCATATTAAACCATTCATTTTCCCTGAGACTTGGCGTGATCACTTCCTTTTCATTTCGCTCACCTTGCCCGTCACACAACAATGTCTGCACGTCTTGTTACTTTGCTATATATCCTAATCTCATGTGTGTTTCCATTGAGAAGCAACATGGTGGCTTGGTTGTTAGCACGTTTGCCTCTCAGCACTAGGGGCCTTGGGTTCAAGTCCCTATCTGAGTGGAGTTTCCATGTCCTCCCCCTGTCTGCGTGGGTTTCCTTCAGGGTCTCTGGTTGGCTCTCACAGTCCAAAAACATGGAGGTTAGGTAAATTGGCAGTCCCTGACAAATTCTCCCTGAGTGTGTGTGTGTGCTTGTATGCCCAGTGCACTATATAAATTGTGCATTCATTCATATATAATTATTTATGTTATGATATATTTATATACTTATTATATTAATAATAGGTAATATAGTGTTACAGTGAACCAGCCCTGCTGGTCAGGGGTGATGCCCACACATACATGGACACACCCACAACCACACCCACTCCCTTGCTCTCAGTCACCTCGATAGTGACATCATCTATAACCTGTGTCTTATTATCTCTGACATATTTAATCCCACAGGTCAGTCGGTCAGTGCTGCATATTGGGGAATCTCCAGAGAGAGAGAGAGAGATAGACTACTAAAAGACTGACTACCGTTCATGCTGCTGGAGAATTATACACTTCGTATTTGTGTTCCTGTCTATGTCTATTTTTGCTTAGCGCAGATGCGCATTAAGAGTTGTTCAGCATGGACAATAAAGATGTACCACTACCCCCCTCACCCCTGGCTGCTTATGTTCCCTCCTTACATATAGCATAATGCTTTTTGATTGAGAATTTCTTCTAAGATCTGGTATAGGGGGGATATACCTGATGAAGAACATGTGTGATCTGAAACTTAAGCCCATTAAAACACTCACCACATGTCTTCCCTCATCCACATGTTTCAGATTAAGTGAATCGCCCACATGTCTCGTGCCAGTGAAACACAATAACTTTCCCCCTGCTTTGAAGCTTGATTTTGGGATATGGGGAAAACTGCTTGATAAGCAGTTAAATTCCATAACAAATACATGAGTAAACACGTCCTTTTCAGTAAAGGAAACTCAACTGCAGGGTGTAACATCATAGAAACCTTCAATTCAATTATACTATACCTACTCACAGTCTCTGGCACAGTTGTTGAAAAAAACCAAATCTAAAATCTAATTCGATGAAAGGTACAATGATAGAATTAATTCAGGATAAGTTTAGAACTATAGTTTCTGTCATCATTTGGGGCCAGAGCACTACATCTTATTTCTATCTCATTCTTGACAATCCTAGCATATTTTTGCATCTGCCTGATAAAGACAGAGAGACAGAGAGAGAGAGAGAAGCTGCTCTGTGGCCATTTAAAAGGTATGTTATGGAATTTACAGGGGACGTGGTTCCTCTTTGGACAAAAATCAATTTACCACACAAAAACATTTTTCCATAACTGAAAGTTTAATAAGCATGACATTGCATATTGTAATCACTTATATATTCTGCTACCTCTGTTTAAATAAACTGTGGTTGATTTCTTAATTTTCAGTAAGAAATGCACCCTGGAGCCCTAAAGGAAGAAAAAACAGAACACTTAGAAGTTATGGTGGGATCTGAGAGCTGACCTCACAGTGTTTCTGAGAGCTGACCTCACAGTGTTTCTGAGAGCTGACCTCACAGTGTTTCTTGAAGTCACAACCCGGAATAGAGAGAACCCTTACACATATGCTTACAGGATGTGTCTGCTATAAACATGATTTCTCACTACATTAAAATTATTGTATTTATTACAAATTAAACTTAGACCTCTAAAGCACACATAATTTAGCTGAAATTCAGCAAACACCATTTTTACATGAAATTTGGTTAAAAGTATTTACATTTTAATAACTGCCTGTTTTCAACGTACCTTTGTTAAAGTTCATTATGAAATTGAGCCTTGATTTTATATCGATACAAGGAACCTGCTCCTTCGCCAAAGTTGTTCAGTGTCTTACAGATGTACAAACCATTGAGGTCAGAGGTCAACTTCAAGAAATGCAATCGGTTTCCCTCTGCCTTCACATCTTCAGGCAAATTCCCATCCTGTCTAGACATCAAGAGCAAAGTTCTATCAGGAGGGTTGAGCATGTGTGTGTATGTGTTAAGTTAATACTAAGTTAATTAATTAAATGTAGCTGAACAGCATATGACTGTCCTGCCGAGTATCATGTTAGAAACACACTACAGTTGGAATCACTCAACAGACTAGACATAGTTCAGACCTGATGTGTTTAGATGGCTCACCTCAACTACTGTATTTATAAAGGCTCATATAGTTCACATATTGTGAACATGAGTCTGCTGTAAATAAATAGAGGCAGAGGTTTGCATACTGAGGAAATTACTAATGTTTCTCAAAATAAACTAATGGATTTTGGTCAAATCACTGCATTCATTTACAGCAGAAGTGCAACAAATGCCATGTAAGGGAAGAAATGAAATCAAAAGTGAGGAAGTCCAGTTTCACATTCATTTACCTCTGCCAGCTGTACTGTGTGTTTTCAGGATCACCCTCTGCCACACACTTATACTCTTCAGCATAAGTTGGGTTTTCAACGGGCGTGACATATACCAACTGGGGATGAGCTGAAAAGTAAGAAAACAACCACATGAAATCCCCATGGAATCACACACACACGCTCAATCTCAGGCTTACCCTCTCACCTGAACCTGGCACTTTGAAAAAAAAAAGTAATATAGCTGACTGGGTGATGAGTAAAAGTTGTCTGTGGTACGTACTGCATTTACCACACCTCAGTCAAACTAGCGTTCAGGGTGGAGGTAGGAGAGAGAAAGTGGAGCATACCATTTGCGAGGCAAGCTCATGGCTGTATTTTTATTTTTTGTTACATTTATACATAACCTGTTTATTCAGCTAAACATGAGGTTTGAAATGTAAGCCAACATTTAGTACAAGGGCTTGATAACCTGTTTTCGATGGCGGCGACTCTTCCCCTGGGCTGCATCAGTGACCCAGCGTCAGCAGCATTAGCAAACAAGTGCTTTGCGTTTAAATGGTACTTCATACTGGTAGAACTCCTACAATAAACTAATTCCGTGTTGCATAAGGTGCAAACAACTTTAGTATTGTCAATGTCTCCATTAGGAAGCTTCTTAAAAATTAACTTTCCATGAAGCAAACCTGGCGGCTTCGTGGCTGCATCCATGTAAACACATGTGCGATTTGTTGTGGTAGTCTTTGTAATTCTGGAACGATCTAGATTCGATTGTAACCAGAGACGGACACACATGCAAAGAGTCAGGGGTTTTATTCGTACACTCAACATTAATGGGGTTAGAATCCAGAGATATGCATCCAACAGACAAACTTGGAGACTCACAACTGACAGACAATCTGGAAGCACGACGATGAGATCGACGGATCTTGTTTGCACAGCGGTTACAAGAATCACAAACGTACAGTAATAAAGAAACCCATTCTGAACAAGGCAGACTAAAGAATAACGAACAATACACGCAATAACTTAAAGAAAGGATATAAGGGAAACACACTAATGGGTTAAGAATCAAATAACCAAACACAGGGAACCAACCGGGGCAGTACACTCAACCTAACACATTCACGAGAGTAAAACCAAAACGCAAAAAGACGATCAATACAATAAATGCAGTCTCGCAACATACAACTACCGCGCAGAGAATCAACCAAACGAACTAACCTGCTGTATGTCTCAACACACACCTAATGACTCAAACTGAACTACTCACAACTAAGGGACAAAACATTACAGACAAAAACACAAGAAACAACCAAGACAACGACCGGCTAAGGACGAGGGGCTGGAATTTCTAAGAAACCTTGTATCACGCCAAACACAACCAACGACCAGCAAAGACGGTATCCAAACTAAGGATTTAAATAGAAGATCTAAATGAGGAAAACGAGACACAGGTGATGCACTTACAACAGGGGGCGGATCTAGACGGAGGAAAGGAAAGGAAAACCCACTAAAACAGAAGAACGAAAATCATTGTCGGGGGGCAGGACGATGTGTTACAAATTCACATGTTTGAAAACTCGTTCTCGCCCCTACTGTGCAATTTGGTTAGGAATACACCCGAGCTAAACTATCAAGGTGAAAGTCATCATAGTTTGCTTACCTATTTTGACCCAGTTCCCAACCCAACTTTAAGAATAGATTAATGGTGAAATTTTTTATATCGCCCGATAAGAGTATCACATTATCGAACGCCGTTAACGCCGATAACGGCCCAACACTAGTTAGAACCATAGAGATTATTTGATTATCAACCCCCTTTAATGTACTGTATGTAGGCTTACAAATTCATGTTTGACTGAATATGCCCTCTTAAAGTATGTAGGCTTAAAGTACTATTTTCATGTTTAACTGAATAAACCGTTGAACACGAGTAGCCTACATTTTATTGAGCTTTTTTTTTTCTTCAAGTATCAAAGTAGAACAGCTTTCTCAAGCAGTCATTGATGCATTTTGGAAACAGGAGATGAGCCCCTGGTCTAATGCACCTGTTACGGTGACAGTCCCGGACCATTCCCTGTGGGCGTGCCGCTACGGTGTCTGCGTGTCGTTATGTCCATGTATGTACTTCCGTGGGTGTGGGTTGTCCGTGAGCGTGTTCGTAGTCTCACCTGTGCCTTGTCTCGAGATCACGAGGGTCTGTGTTAATCACCTATTTAATGTGCGTTCGCGCAGTGTCTTGTGCTCGTCTTTGTCTAAGGTTTCGTGCCTGTGTGAGAGGTGTATGTTTCTGTTTGCACTCCGCACAGAGCTTCACGTGTTTGTGTTGTCACATTAAACGTTTCATATTGCACAGTTCGACGTTCGTCGTGCCTCATATTTCGAACGTCACAGCACCCTCTGTATTAAGAAACCTTATCTCAAAAACCCATATTCTGAATCAGCCATTTTAATCTAGATTACTGTAGATTAATTTCAAGATTTCAGGGAGATTAATCTAGATAAAAAAATTAATCTATGCCCACCCCTGGTTCTAACATTTTGTCAGCTTTTCAGAGGTGAACGTCGATGAAAAAACAAAAACTAAATTTTTTACTCTTTACAACTTTTTACTCTTATTGTTGGGGTACGGGGACTCAATTTAGGAGGACATGAGCACCCCTAAAAGGGTGCTGTGGTATAGACACACCTATACCATATACATTGGTATGGTATAGACACACCTATACCATATACATTGGTGTGGTATAGACACACCTATACCATATACATTGGTGTAGTATAGAAACATCTATACCATATGGTATAGGTGTGTCAATACTACACCAATGTCTATGGTATAGGTGTGTCTATACCACACCAATTGGTGTGGTATATACACACATATACAATAGACATTAGTGTGGTATAGACACACCTATACCATAGATATTAGTGTGGTATAGACACACCTATACCATAGCCATTGGTGTGGTATACTGTAGACACACCTATACCATAGACATTAGTGTGGTATAGACACACCTATACCATAGACATTACTGTGGTATAGACACATCTATACCATAGACCAGGGGTACTCAACTGGCGGACCGCGGTCCGGATCCGGACCCGAACGCAGTCCTGTCCGGACCCAATCTCATTCCTGATTAACTGGATACGGACCAAAACAAAATCGTAGCATTTATTTCAGGGCTATTGAAAAAACACTCCGTCACGAGTGTTACGTTTGCCACCCCCGCTCAACAACAAGCCTGCCTGGTTGATGCTTCGCGAGCGGCGCGAGGGTCCGCGCGGCGACAATGACGTAATCGCTGTGGCTCCGCGTGTGCGTGAGGGCCTCGCGCGCTGTCGGTTCGAGAGGTCGTGCACCTCTCGAATTTTGTAACTTAAACATAATTAAGTTAAATATTTATACATATACTCGAAATAATTCGCTTTTATCACATTATTTAATGGTTATTTATTTAAAAAACGCCCAATCTTCACATCTTCACGTTCTCTCATGTTTCGTCCTGGAATTACAAGAGGCTCGTATTTGTTAACCTAATAAAAGAGAACTATTCAGCTATTTGTTGTGAAACCAAGTAGTTACAATTTCAAGCATTTTAAAGTACTTTAACCTAAATTCCAGCACTTTTCAAACCTGAAACATATAGCAACATTAAAATTGGTCAGGTAAATGTTCATTACCCTGTTTTGAGGGGTGTTTCTACCACATATCGTTTCGGACAAAACGCCTATCGTTTCGGAGAACACTGCAGTGACGCTCGCGAAAGTATAAACGCCTCCACCGTTCGCGCACCGTCCCCCCCCCCCCCCCCCCCCCCCCCCCCCCCCCCCCCCGCTCAACAACTTACGTTCGCCACCCCCTCCGCACCGGACCTCAGGGCACAGGTATCTGCCAAAATTGGACCGCGGACAAATTTAGTTGAGTACGCCTGCCATAGACATTGGTGTGGTATAGACACACCATACCATAGACATTGGTGTGGTATAGACACACCTATACCATAGACATTAGTGTGGTGTATATACACACCTATACCAGACATTAGTGTGGTATAGACACACCTATACCATAGATATTAGTGTGGTATAGACACACCTATACCATAGCCATTGGTGTGGTATACTGTAGACACACCTATACCATAGACATTAGTGTCGTATAGACACACCTATACCATAGACATTACTGTGGTATAGACACATCTATACCATAGACATTGGTGTGGTATAGACACACCATACCATAGACATTGGTGTGGTATAGACACACCTATACCATAGACATTAGTGTGGTGTATATACACACCTATACCAGACATTAGTGTGGTACAGACACACCTATACCATATACATTGGTGTGGTATACAATATACACACCTATACCATAGACATCGGTGTGGTATAGACACACATATACTATAGACATTAGTGTGTTATAGTGTGTAGTCTGTGCTACACAGGACACTGTTTAGAGATCT
The DNA here is from genome assembly GCF_052324685.1 of Brachyhypopomus gauderio. Lineage (NCBI taxonomy): Eukaryota > Metazoa > Chordata > Actinopteri > Gymnotiformes > Hypopomidae > Brachyhypopomus > Brachyhypopomus gauderio. The sequence goes on from NC_135214.1 coordinate 13,706,057, forward strand.
TGGCATAAGAAATCATGAAGTGCTACTGCACACTCATAGGTTTCACACCATGTTTTTCCGCTGACTTCGACATGATTTCTCTAGATTTCTGCATGGTTTTCTGTGTGCGTATTGTTTCTTGTTTGTTGTTGGTGTTGTTGGTTTAAATATAGATGAGTGTTCTATGATATAAATACAGGTTTTAATACATGAACTTTATTGACTGGACAATATTATTAATAAGATTAAATAAACATATAAAATAAGCAATATTTAAAGCCTATTAAAAATAGAATTCGAAAGGCAGAAAAAGTTTGTTACTATAAGGATTAACATTTATGTCATTAGTCATTACACACACACATTAGGCATCACACACCCATTGCTTTTCTCTGTATGCATAGCCATAGAGGGCCACGACACTGACACAAGCAGTAACACATTTTTAAATATATCTTGAATTATATTATTTCAATATGTGAGGACTCAGGAGGACTGTTTAAATACAAATTGAACCAGGAAGTTCATTGGTCGACAGGCTCAAACACCTGTTGTAAATATTGCCTTTTAGCTCCTTGTTAGGGAACAGCAAGTTATGCAAAAGATACTGAAACTTTGATCAGTTAGATATGTGCATTCAAAGGTTTAGAGAAGGTCACATTAAATTCACCTGTAAAGGTCAGAGTGCATTTTAGGTTCATCCAGGAATTTCACCCACAATTCAAATATCCCAAACGTTTTGTGAGTAGTGTATATAGTGGTGAACCAACCAGACACTGTTATGGTAGGTAAGATGCAGAAAACAGCGTCAGTAATAGATGTGGCAATTCCAAGTGATAGAATCATCCAAAGAAAGCCAAATAAAAAGAAAAAGTGACAAGTGACTGACAAAAGAGAATGTGTACGGTTTAAACAGGTTGTACCTGTAAATTCCATTCCAAATTCGCCGCTAGATGGCACTACAAACTACAAACAAGGCATCAACAGCGACATTGGTACCTGCTGAGCCTCTTCAGACAGTGGATAACCTAGCTGCTCACTGGAAAGGAGTGACCGTCTCAAAGCAGGACCACCAGGACTGTTCATCAGAGTCTTCCAAGAATGACTCTCCCACACAGGCGAGCAATTCCTGGAAGTTCTGATATTCGGTCCTGGAAACTCAGCACTGTTGTTTGTTTTCAACTACAACTTTTTCGTTTCCTCCTCAGTGAACTGACAGAGGAGTCGGATCAAAGTGGGAACTGTCACTGCACCTTTCGTGAGAACCATGACACTGCACGGTTACTTTTGAAGAAATTGTGAATAAGCCACTATCGTAATATCATAAACTCTCACGACCTCATGTTTAGGTGTAGTTTTCCAAACTGAATTCCCGTTCTACAAAAAAAAAACTATAACTATGCTACTTGTCACTAAGACGTATAGCCTACGTATATTTACATAAAACAAAATATTGTATTGTACATTAGACTTGTGCTAATTTACAACATTTGCCGCATATAAGTCAATCCGTTTAAAAGTTTTCCATCTTACCTAGGGTGACTCCGCTGAAGAAAGAATATATTAAAATTATAACAAGAAACATTTTAATTTACATTAATTAAGCTTGAGGAACGTCCTGATGAGTCGAAGTTCAGAGACTGCAAAGCACTGGTGTCTGAGCGCCTCAGCGAATGTGAAAGGAGGAGTTCAGCATTACTGAATAATAACATCCTGCCTTCTGTCAAGACACAACTTAAACTTTAACTTTATTAAGATGGAATTCGTTTAAAAGGTCAAGTATTCAAAGGAAAGCTTCAAATTATGGTGGAAAGCTTTTTTATTATAATAGCCTACAACAAAACAACGATCAACATTACACTGCACTGAAATGCCATTCAAGCAAATTACTAGAAATGTATCATGCTGATATTACGATCACATTTTATGGGTAATTTAACGCTTATAATGTTAATAAAACACAACCACCAACTAAGTTTATATATTGGTAATCTATTATCAGTTATCTATTAAGCAATCGCAAGTGCACGAGACTAACTTCACTGAGGCGCTTTGGGTCGCTTGTGGCTTCTTTGCTGCTGCCTCTGCGCACTGCACGCTCTCTGCTCTGCGGTTTCCTGGACTTTAAACAATAATGTTCAACCTGTGCCGTTTTTAGTGGAGCTTGACAACCAGCCGTATGATTTTCGATAACAGGACGTGGCAAACCTCCGTCAAAATATTTCTTAAGCAAGCTGGAACCACTGAGAAGGGTCCAACTCTATAAAATAAGAAACCTAGATGACAGAAGCGCTCATCCAGACCCAGATTACTACAGCAACATTAATGTTATGATGCAGCACATTAATGTTATGATACCTTGAAACCCTCGAGCCAGTGTTGCCTTGCCACCGTGTGCACATAAAATACCTTTGGGCATGACTAAGCACTTGGGGAGTAAAGCTGGCATGTTGTGCAGGAGGGACACGTCCACGCGCGCACACACACCTAGCCCTCTCTGTGTCTCCAAATTTGGTTTCTCACACCTGTTCTTCCTCGCCATCACGCTGCTGTTGCTTTGCATCCTCGTCAGCATTTTAATTCTGTTTATTTTGGAAAATAGAGACACTTTGAACTATTCTAGCTTGCTCCCCGCTGACGTAACGAAGGTAACAAGTTTTTTTTATTTCCCTGTATGTAACAGGTGAGATTTACACACCACGGTCAAAACTGGAAATTAATCTTACTGCATAGCTCCTGCTAAAAATATTTAGTAGCTCGAATTTCACACTGATATGGTACTGCATTTTAACAAGTGTCAAAAGTCAAAAACATATTTAAAAATTTTTATTTGATGTACAAATATTATTTAAAGATGCACATGTATTTAAAAATACACTTACAACTTTACATTGAAATTTACAAATACATCACACTTACACACATTACTCATTGTCTTTTCCCTAATACATGTCTGTTGTCCACATTTTGCTTATGTTTACTTAGCAAAGCTGTTACCAATGAGGTACACGTAAGAGCATTTAGGCACGTTGTGGCATAATTTAGGCATAATGGCTTTCAGTAAAAATCCTCGTCCATTACATATTGGCAACGATGGCATTGCATTATTCAAATCAGGACAGCAGAGGCGTCCAGTTACATGGGGATCGGAGGTCCACTTTGCGTCTCCCATGAGCTTTTACAATGGACGGTTCTCCTGCAGAAGACATTGGTGATGTCCTTCGCCTGCTTTCAACCACTTCATTCCGTCAGCAGTTAATTTTGTTTTTCAAGATTTCACAATAAACACTTCCTCCAATATGGACAGGAAGTAGCATATAGTTACTGTACTATTTCACAATAATCAGTGTGGACAGTTTATGGTAATAGTCTCTCAAATGTTGAACCTAATATCATGTTTATCATTCAACTTCATGTTTATCAGTTTCCTCAGCTTATTACAAGGGTCAATGTTTGATGTATAAACAGCATTTAGAGTTGCATGTAATAAGATCAGATGGTGTTATAAATATCCTTCGCATGTACTCACATACAGTGGTACATCCAAAAGCAAGTCAAGGAACTTGGCAAAGTGGGAAAAACACAGTAGAGAATAGGCACACTCAGGAGAAAGCAGAGAAGATCAGGTATGGGGCCTAGTGCAATCTGAGGCAAGAGACACAGAACATACATGAGAGACCCTGCAGTAATTAACAGAGGTCCAATGAGCTCATAATGATGAACAGAGGATGCTAATAACTGTGAGATGGGGCCAGGGGTGGAGCTGAGATTGGACCAGCAGGGCTGAATTTCCCACTCGTGGGATCATTAAAGTTTATCATTATCATTATTATTATTGGTAGATTGTAGATCAGTGGAACTGAGTACTGACAGTCTTTCTTAGAGGGAGGTTGTGACAATGTAGGCCTCAATGTATTATGACCATGTATTATGAAAGAAATGCCCAATAAATATGTCACTTGTGCCAAAAGATTGGGGAACATTCTGGATCATCGTTACCACTAAAGACGCCTATTGCGCAGTTATGTGTGCAGCTATCCGTCATTCTGACCACAGTCTTCTCCACCTCGTACCCACATACAGGCAGAAATGTAAAAACCAACAAGACTGTCATCACAGCAGGGGAGAGGCGGACCAGCGGAAACTCCGAGGACCTACAGAGCTGCTTTGAACTGGTTTATTTTTGAAGATGCCTTAGCGAATACGCAGACACTGTGACCACAGTCAGCTGCATCTCATTGTCAACACAAGTGAAACACAGCAACAATAAATCTTGGTTTCTGTAACGTATTGAACAGGCAGAGAGGGATCCAAATGCGGAAGAACACCGCTTTTATTGAAATGAGACGCTGGCACAAACACAGGCAGGTGAATCACGAGTACTAGGATCAGTAGTAACAGCGTTTTCTTGGCGTGGTCAGGACGGTCCAGGGTCATACCGGGGGAGCAGAAGTCAGGAGGTACAGAGGGATTAGGCAGGAGACAAGGTCGGGGACGTAAGTGAGGGTCAGGACACAGGAGAGCAGACAGGATATAGAAAGGCTTGGTACGCGGCATGAGTCGGCAGTACTTCGCAACTGAGATGTGCTGGTGAAGTGCTTAAGTAAGGCTGAAGGGGGCGTGGTAATGAGGGGCAGGTGAGGTTGATTAAGGAAGATCAGGTGGCATTCCTGACAGTTTCTAGCTGAATTGAAGCAGTTTTGGAGGGGAAAAGGAGGCTGTATTCAAGAGTGAGGGCAGAACTCGCTACAAACAGGCCTAATACAATTTATGTAGGTATTTGAACATCTGGTTCCAGCCCACTTGAAGACCATTAAAAAACCCCTGTGTGATCCCCTACAGCTGGCATATAGAGCTAACACATCTGTCAAAGACATGGTCAACTTAACCCTACACTTCATACTACAACATCTCGACAACCCTGGCACCGATGCTAGAGTTCTGTGTGTGGATTGCAGCTCGGCATTCAACTGCTGATGACACCACTGTGATTCAAACCCCAATGAGATGACACGGTCTACAGGAAGGAAGTCGAACATCCTGTGTCATGGTGGTGCAGTAATCACCTGCCACTGTCATTGTAAAGACAGTGGAGAGGATGATTGATGCCTCCCCCACCACCACCACCACCACCTCAACAGACTCAATAAACTGATCCGAAGAGCCAGTGATGTTGTGGGTGTGGAGCTGAACTCGCTGACGGCAGTGTGTGAGAGGAGGACACTGTCCAAGCTACGCACCATCATGAACAATGGCTTCCACCCTCTTCATCACACAGTGATGAGCAGCCCCGTCGACAGGGGGGGACAACCGGGTCTTTTGTCCCGGGCCCCAGGGCCAGGGGGGCCCATCAAAGAGCCCAGCAATTTATTTTTTATTTAAAGTCTATAATTTTTAAATAATCTTGAAATCTTTCATTAATATAAAATTCTGTACTCAAAATAAGCTCAATGGCTAAAATATATGTTTTTTACCTATCTGCATATTTTCCATTAAGTGCATACACCCCCGCCTCCCACTGAAAAATGGTTTGATCCAGCGACCTAACAGGCTGGTACCTGCTCAACAGCGGGAAATACAGTGGTGGATAGTTAAAGTAAATACAGAAATCTGGAACGCAGAAAAGAAAGGAAAAACATTTACCTGACGAATTTTAAAGTTGCATTGTGTTCCAGGTTTGAAAAGTGCTGGAATTTAGGCTAAAGTACTTGAAAATGCTTGAAATTGTAACTACTTCGTTTCACAACAATATCTGTCAGACTGAACAGTTCTCTTGTATTACGTTAACAAATACGAGCTTCTTGTAATTGCAGGACGAAACACGATAGAACGTGAAAAAGTTAATATTGGGCATTTTGAAAATAAACAACCATTAAATTGTCACGGTGAGGCGGCCCCCTACCGGCCGCCTCTGTCCACAGCGGCTGTTGTTGTTGTTGTCTGGTGACGTCATGTGCGTCCCTCAGGTGGGCGGAGCCCGTGATCCGTCTCACCTGAGGGTCGTTTGTTTGCCTATAAATGTCTTGTCTTTGTACCAGTTGACCGCTGGTCATTATATCCTTAATTTGGAGATAGTGCACGGGTTTTAGGTTTGCACACTTTCTATTAAACCATCATTTTTCCCTGAGACTTGGCGTGATTGCTTCCTTTTCGTTGCTCACCCCTGCCAGTCCAGGAGGTGAAGTAGCTGCGCCTTGGAGAGGTAACCTGCACACCCACACACACACGAGGGACGAGAGAGGAGCCGTAGCCCCTCGTCCTCACACCCATGGGGCTTACCGGCTGAATGCCGGTTAGGGCGTGAGGGCCCTGTGACCGACCGGGGCGTGGTTTTGTGTTGTTAACGGCCCGGTCGGTCCAGGGTCCCGCCCGGGGAGGTGAGCTGTGTAATGTTTTGTGTTTTATGTTTCAGCTCCTGGACGGCAGGAGGTGTGTTCCTGCCTGTCTCTGCCTTCCTGCCCCTTCATGTTTTGTGTGCAGCCGCTGTGTGCCACACACCCAGTGGAGGGGAGTGCGGCTTGGTGGGGGGTCTGTCACGGTGAGGCGGCCGCCTCTACCGGCCGCCTCTGTCCACAGCAGCTGTTGTTGTTGTTGTCTGGTGACGTCATGTGCGTCCCTCAGGTGGGCGGAGCCCGTGATCCGTCTCACCTGAGGGTCGTTTGTTTGCCTATATATGTCTTGTCTTTGTACCAGTTGACCGCTGGTCATTATATCCTTAATTTGGAGATAGTGCACGAGTTTTAGGTTTGCACACTTTCTATTAAACCATCATTTTTCCCTGAGACTTGGCGTGATCGCTTCCTTTTCGTTGCTCACCCCTGCCCGTCACATAAATAATGTGATAAAAAGAGAATTATTTCGAATCATTTCGAGTATATGTATAAATATTTAACTTAATAATTAAGTTAAGGGGGGGGGGGGGGGGGGGGGGGGGGGGGGAGGTGGGGGTTGGGGTGCACATGAAACTTTCTTCTTGTCCCGGGCCCTAACAAGACTGTCAACGGGCCTGGTGATGAGTCATAGGAGCACATTCAGTGCAAGACTCATTCTGCCTAAATGCACTACAGAACGCCACAGGAGGTCTTTCCTACCAGTGGCTATCAAACTTTACAACTCCTCTATTATAACATGCCCACATGTACAGCAATATACTAAAGGTTAGTAAAGGTTAGTAAAGGTTTTTTGTTTCTCAGAAGAAAGCACCTTTCTTGTGTTCAGCAATGAGCGGAGGGTCAAGGAGGATCACCAAGGATTAATTCTTCAGTTTAATAGTAACACTCTGCAGAGAAGTGTGTGGTGGAGAGCTCTCGGAACAAATGAGGAACAAACTACTCTTAAAGAAGAGAGGTTTATTCACACAGGCAGGCTGTACCCAAATGTTCAAAGATGAGAGTGCGCTCCCCTCATTTATACATACACAGACCAGCCCTGTGCGTGCAAGCAACAGGGTGGGCTCAATGAGGCTAGTCTAACATAGGTGATATATTCTACCATTTAAGGAAACAAATGCATTCTTCTCAAGAAGCCTGTGTGAAGATGAAACATGATTCAAACGTGTGCATCAAGCGCAGCACCTTGAGTTGAAATGCTAAGCCGTTTCTGGTACACACACTCAGAACGTACCAGAGGAGGGAGAGGTGAGGAAAGGTGGAGAGAGGTGAGATAAGGGGGGAGAGTTGTCAAAAGGGTGTCAGGGGTCACAGAGAGCATTAGTGGACACAATGTTCAGAGTTACAGCAAGCATAAGAAGATATTCCTTCAATTATTCTATAATACCATTTATATATTGCATTATACTTTACTTTATTATTCGTTCTTGTATTATAAGCCCTTATAGTTTTAGATAATTTTAAGTAAATTTTTCTTGCTGTAATTTACTTCTTGGGAGGGCTTATACCTAGGTTGCTACTGTAATAAGTGCAATTTCCCACCTGGGATCAATAAAGTATTTCTGATTCTGATTCTGATTCAATGGCTCTGTGGTTTCCTATGTAGAATCACTCAAATTCCTGGGTACCACCATATCCAGGGATCTGAAGTGGGAGGAGAACCGCAACGCACAGCAAAGAATGTACTTCCTAATACAGTTAAAGAAGTTCAACCTGCCGCAGAGTTTGATAATCCAGATCTACACAGCGAGTCTGTCCTTACATCATCTATAACTATCTGGTTTGGCTCAAAACTCCAGCGCATTATAAGGACGGTGGAGAAAATCACTGGATGCAACCAGCCACCACTCCAAGATACTAACACCAGCAGTGTGATGAAGCGTGCCAGCATTGCTGACATCACCTCTCCCAGCCTCTCCCCTCTGGTAGGAGACTCAGGACTATCACAGCTAGCACAACTAGCTTTTCCCCCAGAGCAGTAGCACTCATCAACCACAGGGGACACTTTGCATTTTAAAAACCACTTTCTGTGACACAAATGTTATTTTGCACAGTTGCACAAATACATTAGCTTTCAATGCAACTCTGTATCATTCTGTATATAATACCTCTATAATATACTTAAATATATATATTTGACTGACATGTGTGCTAATGTACACATCCTATATGTACAGATATCCTTATTTTCTGTAATACTAGAAGTCTATCTTTATTAGTATTTTATGACTTACTTATTTCCTTTTTGTGTGAGTGTATAGTTAAATACTTTAGTATTAGTATTTAGATTTTATTTGTTAGTATGTATGCTGTGTAATTGGTTTTAGTATGTTACGTGTCATACGTCTAGGCACTCGCCAAGACACCAATTCCTTGTATGTGTTTACACTTACTTGGTGGTATAAAGTGATTCTGATGATTATAAAGTGAGTTTATAAAAGCTTGCTGAGGATAGACGTCTTTGCACTCCAAACAGGCTGGATAGTTTGTGGATGTTCAGTACAGTAGAGACTTGGTGAAACAAAAAAATTTATTCAGCTGCATCCAAAGACCTAAAACTGTAGAAACAGAAAGTGCTTTAAGGACACAGATGAATGTCAGTAACTGAGCTATTTAGAAAAAAAGGTGATTGGTTATAAACACTCCGGTGTCTCTGTTCCCAGTGTCTGTGCTATTCCTTGCCAGTTTATCCCGCCCTGCTTGTCTGTTGCCCTGGTTTCCCTCTGTCTGCCACGCCTGTCGTTATCGTCCTCAGCTGTGTCTTGTTAGTTCCGTGTACTTATAGTCCCTGTGTTTCTAGCCCCTTGTCGGTTATTCGTTCTCTCATGCTGTTGTGGATTCATGTGCCTTGTTACTTCAGTTCCTGGTGTTTATAATCTCTGTTTGTTTATTCTCTGTTCTGTGTTACCCAGCCTGGTTTTGTTATCGGTCTGTGTCGTCATGCCCTTGTATCTGTCTCATCTGGATGGCTCGCCTGTTATGATCCCTGCCTGTGACTACAATCTCGATTATGGAATGCCCTGTAATAAATCTCGCTCTTCTCAGCATTTGTGTCTGCCTCCATGTTCTGCGTCGCGCAGATCGTTACAACAGCTTTTTAAGCATCTATATTTATTTCATCTTTTATTTATCTGTCTGTTTAATTTATCCATATTTCGCCTTACCTATATGGAAAATCGAATTCAGGAAGGTGTCTTCAGTTTTATGTTCATATCTATAGAATGAAGCATAATTAATACTGTTGTGAGTTGTGGCTGTGCAGATATATAGTCCATTGAGGTCAGAGGTCGACTTCAAGAATTGCAGTCTGTTGCCGTCTGCTTGCACTCCGTCAGGAAGTGTAAGCCAGCCCTCCCTAGCGAGGAAACCCAGAGCAAGACGTGTGTTAGACATTGGACTTTTAACTACAACTTTCAACTTTCAACCCCTGCAAAGCTAGAATTGTTTATTTCATATATTTACATGGCAATGAAACATGTTTACATGTCAATATGTGTGTTGTGAAACTGTATTTACATGAGGATGAATGCATTTGTTATTCAAATATGGTAAACTTGGTTTTGTTTTAAATCAGGAGTAGTGCAACTGAAGGTCAGTCTGTCGCAGTGCTAGATTAGGGTTGGGATTGTAACGCCGGGGGTGTGTCCTAAAGGCAAAAGCAGTGGGCGAAGGGGGCAGTGGAACATCTTTACTCTCCATAGTCTAGACCAGCGGTCACCAACCACCGGGCTGCGTGCTGGTACTGGTCCGTAGGCCACACAGAAAAAATATACATTTTATCGACAATCAGAGTCTGAGTGATGTATTATTTTTGAAAAATAATAATAATAATTTGAATTCTCTTTCCAATTACATCCGTCGGTGCGTCTGGTGAGTTTTATTTTTATGCGGTTTATATTTGTTTTTATGCCAGTTGTGTCATTTTATTTTGTCATATTTACCCCCCACACTTTCAGGGCAGTCGTGGCTTGGTGGTTAGGGAACTGATCTTGTGACCAGAGGGTTGTGGGTTCGATTCTCAGACCTGAGGACATGACTGAGGTACCCCTGAGCAAGGCCCTTAACCCTCAATTGCTCACTTGTATAAAAAAATGAGATACAAATGTAAGTCGCTCTGGATAAGGGTGTCTGCCAAATGCTGTAAATGTACTTTAAAGGCTGGTCTGTGAAAATATTGTCTGATATGTAACTGGTCCGTGGTGCAAAAAAGGTTGGGGACCGCTGGGCTGGTCTAGATGAGAACAGCAGACTTGTATATGCTGACAGACACAACAAGTTGCAGTCAGTGTCAGTGCTGAGGGCATGGGCGTGGCTGGGGGGTGTGTGCATGATGGAGTGGCCGAGGGCATGGGCGTGGCTGGGGGTGTGTGCACGAGGGAGTGGGCGTCTCCCCTACATTTAGATATTCTAACACAAACATTTAAAAATTGCTATATTTTTGTTTGTGTTTTTGTTTATCTTTTACCTCTGCCAGGTGTATGCTGTGTTTTCAGGTGCAGCGTCATCTACACATCGGTACTCCTCAGCATAAAATGGATTTTCAACACGCTCCACAATGTAAAGTGCTGTAAGAGAAAGCACATGTGCAAGCTTATAACACAGCACTGTGAATCCGGAGCAAGACAGGCACTCGTAGTTATTTCGGCATCAGTTATAGTGATACCTTCAGAGTCAAATGTATAAGAAGGCACAACTGACCCACATCCCTGCAAGCGAAAGAGGGCTTCATCTATTTAAACCCTTGCTCTGTCCGTCTCTTATGCTTATGTGATATGTTCAACTTCCTGCTCCTGTTCTGAAGATGTTAAAAATAAGCCACCAATAGGACTGCCATTAATGCCACGGCAGTGAGCACAATGCCCAGCCCATTCTGTTTTGACAAGTGGATCTGCAACATTGTCTTATCAAGTCAAGACATATTTGTTTTTGCCTGCTATCTGTTTGTCAAGATTTTCAGCATACCAGCAAAATACATCGATCCATAAGAAATAATATAAACACAACATGTCTTGTTTAACATTATGTCCATTGATATGGTCGAAGTATTATAAGCATGAGAACATTATAATTTATTCTATATGTTCTATATATAAGTCCCCTTTGTTCATCTATGTGTGAGTCTGGTACCTTGTGTCTCTTGTCCTAGCACTACATCCTGCTCGATAAGAGAGAAGTACTTAGACTCAGTACTGCTACCAAATACCCAAACAGTAAACACTACAGCAACAGATAATCTAACAGAACTATGGAACAGCTGGAATAGTGATGTGTCGTTATCTCTGAAGTAGCTAAGACAAGGAGCTAAGCCCAAACTTATACTGCCACCAACACCTGGCCTGGCCATCAAAACGACCGAATTCTTGCTCTGGGCAAGAAGAATGAGTAACAAGGAGCGTTGATGAGAATGAGGAAATCCTTCTCTTACAGATGTTAACTCCTTGAATTGGTATGTAGTGGTTACGTAAGATAAGTGTTCTACAGTGCTGTTAAAATACACGCAACAGTGCTTGAGGTAAAGAACAAGAACCAAAACAACCTCTCCACCCTCCAACACCTACCCCGAAACGCCCAGGGCAAAAAAGCCTCGTCCATGACAGTCACCTCTTATTAGACACTCTGATGATATCTAACACCAGTGTCAAGCACCACTGAAATCAATTAGGCAATCAGCTAGGAGCAGTCGCATCAGGAAAACACAACGTCTGTACTAGATCCAAGTACTCGAATTACAGTAGTATTGCTAATGAGGGACTGATGTCAGGGAACCAAGAAGCAAAAACACTCTCTGCATCACCTTTGTAGGATCTGTGACATCATGCAGGAAATTCTATATGCTATTGTGTCCATCGGTGCACAGTACATCACCATGTTACAGTAATAAAGGATTAAAATATTAGAGGATGTATTCACTTCCAAGATCTCCTCAAACTTATGCCTGCTCAGGTGTTTATCTCAGGACTGATTCTTAGGTTTACATGGTTAACATGTTTGTAAGGTACAGCCTGCTGCATGTATAGCATATCATCTGTATGAATAGGGCAGTCATGGCCTAGCGGTTAGGGAACTGGTTCTGTGACCGGAGGGTCGCAGGTTCGATCCCCAGGCCATGACTGAGGTGCCCCTGAGCAAGGCCCTTAACCCTCAATTGCTCACTTGTATAAAAAATGAGATAAAAATGTAAGTCGCTCTGGATAAGGGCGTCTGCCAAATGCCGTAAATGTAAAATGTAAATGAATAGCTTAAACGTATAGCGAATGCACATTGCTCTGTAAATTCACAACCCCCAAGTGCTCGTGTGTGTGTGCTCGTGTGTGTGTGTGTGTGTGTGTGTGTGTGTGTGTGTGTGTGTGTGCACGGACGTAATTTTGGGGGGGGGGGGGCGGGGGGGACATGTCCCCCCCACTTTTTCAAAAGCTGGTTTTGGTCCCCCCCAGTTTTTACGGTTAAAACCAAATATTTAAATAGCGACGAATCCATGTCCCCCCCACTTTTGAAATCAAAATTACGTCCATGTGTGTGTGTATGCATGTTCTCACTTTACGGATGGGTTAAATCTGAAGGACAAATTCTGATTAGGGTGAAAAATTGGTAACTTATAAATATATAAATGTTGTGGTTGAGCAGAAATGAGTAAACCGTGGAGTTTTGCCCCAAGCACCTTAGAAAAGATACCAGTGCCAGTAAAGAGGAAGTGCCAGGACTGGAGGAGTTTATTTTAGCAGATAACAACAAGGATCAAAGGCCCCACACGGACTGTTTCAGTTGTTTTCAAGTCAACTACAATGTTGTATTCTGTCTGAATCTCACTGCCTGACCAGTGCTCTGATTTACTGCACAGCAGGAGCACTATATTATAATAAATAATAATTTAGTATTTCTCGATTTATGCAGGTAGGTTCTCATCACTAATTCCATCAATGATTTCCAGTAATGTGATACAGGCAACGCTGCGAGATCTTTCAGGAAACCCAATTCTGAGTATTTCCAAGTTTTCCATTCCACCTGTGCCGCCTACATCAAGGTAGGTGTATACAACGCATGATTTTTCACAGAATATGAAGGAATATTTACTAGTGGTTCCGTTTGTACAGAATTCAAACTTAGAACTTATTTTTCTGATTGTTTTAAAGAACCACCGCTTATTTTTATCACTGTTTCAAAGAATTAAAAAGAACATTTTGAATGCGAGAGCTAGATTTGTAACTGATTGTTTTAACAAGAAATATTAATTTATTGCCTGTGTTACTCTGTGATTTTTAGGGCAGAGACAAGGTCTTGTGTTTTCAATTGGTTATAAGTTAATGGTTTCCAACTAACCACGTCATTCTGTTGTAGGTCCTCTACAGAAAAGGCTACAGCTATAGTTCTGTAACGGAACATAGTTCACGGAATATGTCTTGCTTGAATGAACTGCTTCACGTCACAGCATAAGAATAAGTTCACGAATTGCGTAACTTTATGTGCTTAAATGTTTAAACACACTGCTGTGTGGACTTTCCTTAATGACTATAAGTTGGGCAAAGGTTTGTAACGTGTACTGTAAGGTAACTATCAAGTAGTGACAAACAGCGTTTCAAACACACCGACATGTATGCTGGTTCTTACCTTGGCTGATGGAAAAACCGACGAGTAGAACTGTCAATAAAAAGTGACAGTCAGGCATGTCTAAGTGAAATGTATGGTTTGAAAGTTAAAAGAGTTTTCGGTATCTTTGCAAAGGATTCGTCAGCACACAGCTGTATCAAAGTGGAGTAATGTTGGTCGTCTGATCTTTGGTATAAACGGGTTTTGCTCGCTCCGACGACGTCTACACGGCGTTGACGACACTTTCAGATTAGAAAGTCCTTCACTATTTTCCCTAAATTGCCTCGTCGTGTATTTGTAGCCAAATAATCTCCTTCTCTCGCACACTGGCCGCAGGATCTTACGCTTTGACATGCATAAAGGAAATATAAAAATGTATCAAATCAAATACATAAAAATAAAATTGACATAGAGCTAGAGCTACAAAAGCTACAAAACAGTACATTATATAGGCCTACATTTTATTTTTTGCTGGCCGATATTTTTTGTGGGCCATAATTTATTTTACATAAGACTGGGTAACACTATAAAATTTCAGAACGAAAGTGACATGTTATGACGCGCCTAGAAATTATGATTTGTCCAACTAGACTACAGGTCACAGAAGGTAGAAATAATCTAGGCTACTGTCTATAAATAACATTACCATGCTCTTAATGAGAATTTGATTCATACTTGGAAAAAATGATAAACATGAAAGGGCTTTGAGGTAAGAAATCCATAAATACTAAATGTGTGCCATATTTTGACAATTGTGATTTTTACACCGCAATCGAAATATGTCCTCCGCTTTTAACCCATCTGTGCAGTTTGAACACACACACACACACACACACACACACACACACAATAGTGATTACTTGGGGGCTGTGGATCACAGGTGCCCAGAACGGTAGGCAGCCCTGGCCCAGCACCCGGGGAGCAGTTGGGGTTAGGTGCCTTGCTCAAGGGCACCTCAGTCATGGCCTCAGGTCTGGGAATCGAACCCACGACCCTACAATCACAAGACCAGTTCCGTAACCACCAGGCCATGACTGCCCCAAATATGATAATATGATGGTTACGTTCTAAACTTATTTGGTGTGTGTATAAGTTTGGATGTGTATGAGGCGAAAAAAATATTGCCTGATCCGAATTATACATCGGCTCATTGCCAAAATCAGTGTCAGAAAAACACTGGTGAGACCACAGACCAAAGTGGTCATGTTTCATATGAGTATGTTTCAATAGGGAGTTAGCCTGACTTCCTTGTTTTATTTTGTAATCACCACAAAACAAAGTAATAAACCCCATTCTATAGCCCTTTTTCTACTTTTGCATTTCCTGTGTTTACACTAACATCTCAAAGGTTGTTTTGAACCTTTGAGAGAGCCATGTGAATTGTACTATGGGAAACCAGGTTCCTGAGGGGAGCTGAATTGGACATAAGCCCAGAGACCCTGTCTTTTCGTTGCCTGGTTGCCTCTAGTTTCCCCCCGGAGATCTTAGCTGACAAACATTTTGTGTCCTGAGCTGATTTACAATGATTCCTTTTATTTTCCCTAGAAGAACACTGCTGTGCACAGAATTCTTTACTTTCTAGATTGACAAGTGGCTATTGACACTCATTTCACTTTCTGAAATGCATTTAAAAAATGCTGTCACATCCAAGCTTGAGGTGGTGGAACGTGTGGCCCCTGAATTAGCCTACAGATAGGGTAGGGATGTTACAATACCTGAAATGCATTAGTCTGTGCCAATACAACTAAAATTCTACAATTCTCAATAACAATTTTGATACTGTGACAAAAATAAACCAATGAAATGAATATCCACATTTGAATGGGATATTCTTTTCCCATTTAAAATTCACAGTAATGGCAATATTATCACCTAATGTTGTATTAGATCCCTTTATCAACATCAGCTCTTGTGAGCATTACAGATTTTGTATTTGCTGTGTACGTCCTGCAAGCCTCATTTACCTGTGCTAATTATTTAGCAAAAAAAAAACATGAAATATGTATTATTTTGACTATAACAAATACTGTACTATGATGAAACCAATTGTACTATGTGTCTCACAGTAGTTCACTGGAATGATTATTAAATTTTCAACTAAAACTGTCATTCACAAAGCTTATGACATATCACGTTGGTGAGGATGACATCTAGGATAAACTTCTATTTTTGATCAAAAGGAGACCACAAGTTCAGTTGGGTCTTCTTTCTCTGACACTTCCTCTTTTAAAACCTCCTCTCTGTCTGCCTGCCGTTTCTCCTCCTGACCACTGTCATGGTCAAATATGTGGTTACATACCAGAGCCATGAGAATGGTTCCATAAAACCCACAAATTAATATAAAAATATTTCATTAATTAGATTTGTTTAAGAGAGAAACCGAGTGCAGTGTTGAGTGTCTGACTTGCAGAGTTGAAGGTGGAATAACGTGTCTTGCGTCATTTTACAGTAGTCAAAATCTTTATCTGAGAGAGTATCACGTGTTCAGAACTGCTACCACATAACAACCGCACTACATACAGGAGGAAAACTGATTACTCATTCAGTTCATTTGTTTAATAAGTTACCATCGCAATTACAACAATGCTCAGATGATTCTGCAACAATGTCTACAACAGGCCAGACGGTGGAAATACCTGTTGTGACCTGCTGCCAAAAGAGATCTGCATAGTTTGGATATCAGTACAGAGGATTCTGGCGGCTGATTCTTGGGATAGCTAAAAGAATGAGATGTTGGGATAATGTAATGTATCTGTTCATCAAAATATTCAACATGCCACTTGGAAAAAAATTATCAGCAAATCAGCATGTGCAGGCCAAACACATGTGCAGGAGTTGTGATATAAATCACTGCATTTCTTTTACATTGTTTCATTTGATGTTTAATAATTTGCTTTAAATCACAATTGATAAATATGGCACATTTCACACTTCATTTCATTAATTATTTAGTGGGGTTACTCGTCCATTACATGTAATATAATCAGGTCAGGTGATAAAGTTTACAACAAGACAATGAACTTTTTACATTGCAGGCTGCACGTAGTTCAGCTGGAGAGGTTTATCAGTGCGTCAGGTTTAACAAGACAATGAATTTTTTACATTGCAGGCTGCACGTAGTTCAGCTGAAGAGGTTTATCAGTGCGTCAGGTTTCTTAGAAGATAATTTTCCACCCATGGCCATATGTTCTATGCTCTATGAATCTGGCATATTATAGGCCTTGTTTCTCAATGTACATGGCAGTATCCCTGTCATGGCAACTTCTTTGTTCTTCAGTGGTGACAAAGGTCTGGTGTAGTGACACGTGCAATTTAATACTTTAATGTGTTGTGTTTGTAGCCTTCAAATAGCAATCAAAACATCTATTAAATTAATTAAAGCCTAAAATTCTACAGCAAAAAAAATTCTGTGTGTGTGTGTGTGTGTGTTATCATGGTTGTTCTTGCACTTGAAAGTACGTTCTTAGTTGGACATAAAATCAAGCCTGCACTGACATAAAACCAAATCTTGGCACAGATCATTTTTACATTTTGTTAATTCAGCGATTTTATGCATTTTAGTATTCTTCTTCTTTATGATCATAAATAAATATTTGTATAATACAGTACTGGTAAAGATTCTAACTCAACACTGTAATACTTATTATGAAATAATGAGATTCTGCCATCTAGTGGATGTTTTTTAAAAATCATATGCATTTCTTTTACATTGTTTTTTCATTTGATGTTTAATAATTTGCTTTATGTTCAAAAAGTTTGTTTATATATTACCAAAATCTATACTACAACTCCATTGAAAATTATTAAATTTTAATTCCCAACTTTTTCTTATTCGCCCATTTAAGTAAAACAGCCTCACAACAAATAGAATGCACATAATAAGGATTCAGTTAGCGTATAACCAGCATCTATTTCATACAAATATTCTATTAAAAAAAAACTCACAGAACAGCAAACATACTGCCAATTCAATCAGCTAAAAATTTTGTTGTTGGGAACAGTTTCTGATAAACATGAATTGCACGCTGCCGAAAAATAGCCTGACCAACCCCCATGTTGAGGCTTGTCATTAAAGTGTACAAAGAAATTACAGTGCAAACGACACGCACATCTATATGTACAGATGGGAATTCGAGTGTAATAATTTTATAGGCTATCAAGAACACTGAACAGAGGAAATAAAGGAAAGCTTGTGTCATGCCCGTGATGGTGGCCCTCAGCTGTGAGAGAAGCTTTGGAGAGGAGAAGGAACTTCTATTGTCCTTCATACCCTCCATGTGTCTCCAGAGGTAGAGAACAGTCGCATGACTGGATGCTGACATCACACAAAGACTTACTAAGAAATAAGCCAGTCTTAACCCAAAATCTGCCATCAGTATTTTGATCAGAAAATTCATGCTTGTATCCCCTTCATTCTGCATACCTCCCATTTGTCTCTCTTTGATAATATAGGCAATATTTGTTATGAATCCAAATAAAAATAAGACCCTGTCCATGATCAGAGCTGAGTAGATGAAGACTCTGTTGTTCTTTTTTAACCAGATGAAGGCAGGAGTCTGAGCAGGAACTATCTGGCAGTAATAGAAGACGTTCAGCCAGACGCAGGAGGTTATACTGATGTCCACAATGTACATCATAACATCCTCTGAAATGTCTGTAAACATTTCACTCAGTGAAACCTGTATAAGTCCGCATAGTGCAAGCCCGAAGGTGAAGACATGAAGAGCCAGGTTGCTTCCAATGAGAGATCCCAGCAAAATGGTCAGAGGCGGTTTCAGCCGCTCTGAGCCTCGTTGGATGATCAAACAGAGGACCCCAAAAAGGTTCAGAAGCACGGTGATTGAGGAGAGAGGAATGTTCACTGCCCCGAACACAAAGTCACTCATTGCAACAGAGAAAATGTCAGATTCATTAAGCAACATTATGCTTTGACAGTCTTTCTAAATAGTCACAACATCATCAGATGCTCTTTATATGCTCTCTAAATGTGAGAAGGCCCCTCCCCTTTTTTTGCTAAACCAGAAAAAAACCTCCCTGGAAAGATTGATGGGATGTTGGGTAGTGATCTCTGACTGCAACAAAACACATGGACACAGCCACAGCGTAATGAGTTGTATGTTTGTGTTTATTTGTGTTTACTATTTATTTGTGTGCACTATGTAGCAAAATAAATAGTAATGAATATGAGAATGAACAAAAGTGTAAATCGTGCTCAAGAATAAAACTCGACGTTTCACTCACATGATATAATAATAATAATGATGCATAAGATGGCATGGCTCTATGATATAATAATTCTCTTTAAGAAGTCATAGTTGTTTGATAAAATAATTACCATTAAGAAGACATGGCTCTATGGGAAGCTCCACAAAGCCAATGAGAGACTGAAATGAAGCTATATTAGTGTAAAAATGTAAGTCAACAAACACCACAATGCCTGCTTATGAATATAACTGAGTTGTTAGAACATAATACTGCCTTTACCTGCTAAAAACCCACGTCTTATTCAGGTACCATGATGAAATTTACATACCATAACCTAGCATACTGCATATTATATTAGTCTCACTGTGTTATGTAAAGTCTGGGTAATGTACCATATCAGTTTCCTTACTTATTTACGTAATCATTTTTATTGTTGTATGAAAGTCCTATGACAGATATCTCATAAACATACAAGAAAAACAGAACTTATTACAAGCCTCGGGGATTATACAGCTGTGTGTTTGTGGCGTAGGGTGTAAAGGGGATTATTTTCTAGTGGTGATGCCTCCCATGGTAATAGAAAGAACATTTAAAGCATTGAAATATTTGACCTGGTGGGGACATTTGTCTCAATGGGAAGAAAACTACAAATAACTACAAATGAAATAGCTTTCATTAAAAAAAAACTACAAATGAAATAGCTTTCATTTTGCTCACTAGAGCAAAATTACTTTCTGCTTGGTTACTAAGGTTGAGGTTAAGGAGTTTGGTTCAGCTAAAGAATAGTATTATTTACACATTTTGATCCACATCATTAAAAGTATTATTTACACATAGCGTTAATTAATACACACATACTCCCCAGATTGTCAGACAAGATTAGGTTTATGCTTCTCACATCTTTACTGGAGTTACAGTCATGACCAGGCAGGCATTGATCTCTCTGGCTCCTGCAGATCACTCTTTGGGGTTCAGCCTTTTAGCACAAAGTCAAAGGTTCTCAGAGCTCCAGACCTGAGGCTTGAGTGTCTGAGAATCTGCTGACCTCATGCATTTTCATAAAAATGTTGAAAACGTTCAGATCACAAAAGCTAGCACTAGAAAATGAAGAAATATCATTCCTCCCTTAGCTTTTGAACAAGCGATTTTTTAAAGGTCATAGGATGCTTCCACTTTAAACTCTGAAAAACAGAAATGATGAATCTGTATTTGGCAACAATTTCCTAGTTTCTGGATACAGAACAGATTCTGATTTTCATTGATTCTAGGAGCAGGATCACAAGAGCCACCTTCATTAAGAGGCATACAGTAGCACCGCAACGTGTGCACATACATACCATACTTATGAAAATGATGAGAAATGTACCGTAGCCATTTCCATCGGCATTTACATTGGAAATTGGTCATATTGGTCTGACATAAAGCAACTAAGATATTCTGCAAGATGCAAAAATGAACATACACTTGTGTATCTTTGGAAGAAACACCCACAGGTATATGTAGAGCGTTGTACTGAGGTCTAAAGATGGAGAAAAGTTTTAATTAAAAAAACATTTATATTTTTTAATTAATTTATTTATTTAATTTTTTTTAATTTTTACATTTTTTAAATTAATATTTCATTTTGAATCCAATAATTAACAAGGTGGGATTTTCATTATGAAGAGTCTGAATTCACATGTTCATGTTGTTCTTTCTTGTGTGCGTCATATAAACTATTGGAGCCTATTAATTTAGCTTCACTACAAACATGTATCAAATCTAGACATCACAGCCATCAAATCCAAGAAAATTCATGGACCTGCCTGTGAGAAACTGTGCTTTCTCAACCATACCAACTTCTGTTGGTATGATGTATATGGAAGGGTTATAGCATGTTTTCTCCACGCCCACCTTGGCTATACCTGGACCGCTGTCTGTTCTGAAAAAGGCAAAAGAGCGGGAAAATCCATGAAGACACACGTGGATTCAACATTACTGTTCCTTTATTTAAATATGTCTGACTAGAACGCCAGAATTGAATGACCATCCACAAAGGAGGAAAAAATACTGATAAAAGTATCTAATATTACAAGGTAGTAAGCTGTTGAACGAAATGATATAACCAAACATGCGAGACGGTGGATAACCAGCAGCACGAGGGTGGCTGCCTTGTTTCTGACACTCCCTCCCTCTCCTTCTCCCTCTCATACACAAACACAGCGAATGGAGGCATTGATTTCATATATTCCGATATAAGAAAATATATCTAACCGAACTGCGTATTTCTCTGGAAATTAAGTTATTAGAATAAATTAGACATCGTGGTTCTGTTTGTTATGCAACTCTCTTGCATTGCTATCAGATGCATTTTTCAAAGAATTAGCACCATTTCTGCATTTCTGGTCCTTGAGTGAATGTTAATATAATGACCTTTTTAAGTCCTGCTACATCTACTGATAACATAATCTACAGTAATATACCGTTGGAAAAGCTTACCAGTTCTTCCTCAAACAATTCTTCATCTCTCACATAAGGAACTTGCCAGAAACATAGCTGCACATGCATATGCAAACAGACACGGGTGCACACACACACACACACACACACACACACACACACACACACACACACACACACACACACACACACACACACACCTTATTGAACACATTCACACAAAACATAGCTGCACATGCAAATTAACATGGATGCACACACACGCACATGCACACACACACACACACACACACACACACACACACACACACACACACCTTATTGAACACATTCACACATTTACAAAACATAGGAGGTGTATCATTCTACAATTATAAATATGTTACATTTATGGCTTATTCCATTTGAGATAGTGAAACATTTGTGATGAGTCCACAGTGCAACAATGAATTAGCTAATAACAGCCCTTAAATTGTGTGTAATTTCCTATTTATGTTCACTATTTCACAGTCCTAAGGAGTGGATAGAAATGTTTTTAGATAAAAACAAAACAACAACAGCAAATCACGTCTAAATATCCAGGCTTCAGACATTGAACAGAAACACAACTGCAGTTTCACCCAGGCACCATGAACCCAAATGTCCAACGGCCCTGATCAGAACTCCTTCTATCTCTGTGTCTTTTCCTCCAGCCTCTGTCTAGTAATGGTCCTTTTCAGCCAGTTCATTTTCACATTCAAAGGCCTTTAAGTGGTCAGCTGTTGTCCAGCATGCTTCGTGCTGCGTTGCCCCGCTCACTGTGCTCCGGGGGAGCCACGAGCCCAGGTCTGAGTTCCGTCTGCTGGGTGGAGGGTGGAGTGGGAGGCGGCTCAGAAATAGTCCCTCCTCCTCGAGTCATCGCTGATGAATGACGGATTCCACTGCGCCGGGTAGATGCAGGAGTGTCGTGAACCAGGGAGGCCGGAAAATGGATACAGCCCGTTCCTCTCCAGATCGGCGTTCCGTAGAGCTGGCTACAAAATGCCGGAGTTCCACATTAGTCAGGTGACAATAACAACGCACTGTACTGTACACACAGAGTAGTAGATGAATCAGAGTGATCGGTGGTTTGAGTACACACAGAGTAGTAGATGAATCAGAGTGATCAGTGGTTTGAGTACACAGAGTAGTAGATGAATCATAGTGATCAGTGGTTTGAGTACACAGAGTAGTAGATGAATCATAGTGATCAGTGGTTTGAGTACACACAGTAGTAGATGAATCATAGTGATCGGTGGTTTGAGTACACACAGAGTAGTAGATGAATCAGTGATCAGTGGTTTGAGTGCACACAGAGTAGTAGATGAATCAGAGATCACTGGTTTGAGTACACAGAGTAGTAGACAAATCATAGTGATCAGTGGTTTGAGTACACACAGAGTAGTAGATAAATCATAGTGAACAGTGGTTTGAGTATACAGAGTAGTAGACAAATCATAGTGATCAGTGGTTTGAGTACACACAGAGTAGTAGATGAATCATAGTGATCAGTGGTTTGAGTACACAGAGTAGTAGATGAATCAGAGTGATCAGTGGTTTGAGTACACAAAGAATAGTAGATTAATCATAGTGATCAGTGGTTTGAGTACACACAGAGTAGTAGATGAATCATAGTGATCAGTGGTTTGAGTACACAGAGTAGTAGATGAATCATAGTGATCAGTGGCTTGAGTACACAGAGTAGTAGATGAATCATAGTGATCAGTGGTTTGAGTACACACACAGTAGTAGATTAATCAGAGTGATCAGTGGTTTGAGTACACAAAGAGTAGTAGATGAATCATAGTGATAAGTGGTTTGAGTACACACAGAGTAGTAGATGAATCATAGTGATAAGTGGTTTGAGTACACACAGAGTAGTAGATGAATCAGAGTGATCAGTGGTTTGAGTACACACAGTAGTAGATGAATCATAGTGATCAGTGGTTTGAGTACACAGAGTAGTAGATGAATCATAGTGATCAGTGGTTTGAGTACACACAGAGTAGTAGATAAATCATAGTGATCAGTGGTTTGAGTACACACAGTAGTAGATGAATCATAGTGATCAGTGGTTTGAGTACACAGAGTAGTAGATGAATCAGAGTGATCAGTGGTTTGAGTACACAAAGAGTAGTAGATTAATCATAGTGATCAGTGGTTTGAGTACACACAGAGTAGTAGATGAATCATAGTGATCAGTGGTTTGAGTACACACAGTAGTACATTAATCATAGTGATCAGTGGTTTGAGTACACACAGTAGTAGATGAATCATAGTGATCAGTGGTTTGAGTACACAGAGTAGTAGATGAATCAGAGAGATCAGTGGTTTGAGTACACAAAGAGTAGTAGATTAATCATAGTGATCAGTGGTTTGAGTACACACAGAGTAGTAGATGAATCATGGTGATCAGTGGTTTGAGTACACAGAGTAGTAGATGAATCATAGTGATCACAGTACACAGTACACACAGTACACAGTAGTAGTGGTTTGAGTACACACACAGTAGTAGATTAATCAGAGTGATCAGTGGTTTGAGTACACAAAGAGTAGTAGATGAATCATAGTGATCAGTGGTTTGAGTACACACAGAGTAGTAGATGAATCATAGTGATAAGTGGTTTGAGTACACACAGAGTAGTAGATGAATCAGAGTGATCAGTGGTTTGAGTACACACAGTAGTAGATTAATCATAGTGATCAGTGGTTTGAGTACACAGAGTAGTAGATGAATCAGAGTGATCAGTGGTTTGAGTACACACAGAGTAGTAGATGAATCATAGTGATCAGTGGTTTGAGTACACAGAGTAGTAGATGAATCAGACTGATCAGTGGTTTGAGTACACACAGAGTAGTAGATGAATCATAGTGATAAGTGGTTTGAGTACACACAGAGTAGTAGATGAATCAGTGATCAGTGGTTTGAGTACACACAGTAGTAGATTAATCATAGTGATCAGTGGTTTGAGTACACAGAGTAGTAGATGAATCATAGTGATCAGTGGTTTGAGTACACAGAGTAGTAGATGAATCAGACTGATCAGTGGTTTGAGTACACACAGAGTAGTAGATGAATCATAGTGATCAGTGGTTTGAGTACACAGAGTAGTAGATGAATCATAGTGATCAGTGGTTTGAGTACACAAAGTAGTAGATGAATCATAGTGATCAGTGGTTTGAGTACACACACAGTAGTAGATGAATCAGAGTAATCAGTGGTTTGAGTACACAAAGAGTAGTAGATGAATCATAGTGATTAGTGGTTTGAGTACACACAGAGTAGTAGATGAATCATAGTGATAAGTGGTTTGAGTACACACAGAGTAGTAGATGAATCATAGTGATCAGTGGTTTGAGTACACAGAGTAGTAGATGAATCATAGTGATCAGTGGTTTGAGTACACAGAGTAGTAGATGAATCAGAGTGATCAGTGGTTTGAGTACACACAGAGTAGTAGATGAATCATAGTGATCAGTGGTTTGAGTACACAGAGTAGTAGGTGAATCATAGTGATCAGTGGTTTGAGTGCACACAGAGTAGTAGATGAATCAGAGTGATCAGTGGTTTGAGTACACACAAAGTAGTAGATGAATCATAGTGATCAGTGGTTTGAGTACACACAGAGTAGTAGATGAATCAGAGTGATAAGTGGTTTGAGTACACACAGAGTAGTAGATGAAACAGAGTGATAAGTGGTTTGAGTACACAAAGAGTAGTAGGTGAATCATAGTGATCAGTGGTTTGAGTGCACACAGAGTAGTAGATGAATCAGAGTGGTCAGTGGTTTGAGTACACACAGAGTAGTAGATGAATCATAGTGATCAGTGGTTTGAGTACACACAGAGTAGTAGATGTCCGTCATCTGCAGTAGGTTTTTGGTACTGCCGTTTTCCTGCATTTCGATCGTCTCTCGGCCCCATTCCATAGACACGCGGCTGCTTTTGGGAAAATCCGAATACGGAGACATCTGAAGGTCTCCACTTTTGAAAATGATTTTGTTGATGTCATTCTTGTCTTTCCTGTGGAAAAGTTATAAAAATAGAAAAATGCACAGAATACAACATAGAAAAATATTTGCAACATTTATACAATATTATATAATATTTTCTAAACATTTGAACAAATATTTGTAATAGTTTTATCCCCAGTTATTGTGCAACCTTACGTCTTTAACTCAAGTAAACGTCAAGTAAAATACTTGAATATACTAAATTTGCTAATTGTTTCTTAGTAATGTAACATGTAACTACCTGCAACATGTGACTATCAGAGCTATGATAACGATGAGCAGGAGGCCTCCAGCAGCAGGTGACACCACCTTGGCAATCAGCCCATAAACTGATATGAAAAATAGCAAGTTAGCACAAAAACAACTGCTGAATGATGTAAACACCCTAAACATTTACAGTTACACTGCTCAAGGGATGTCTGTAACAAATACTGTTCCCAAAGTATATCTAAGTAGTGGATACTAATTCATATGAAAAGTGTAATGTCAATATGTGGTAGTAAAATCTAAAAAGCCCCTCACAATTATTGCAGTTAAAACCTCCAAATCCGAACGTGCATCTGAAAGGCAGAAAACAAACACAAACATTTGGTTTAAAAAGACGTTCTGCAGTTTGATGCTGAAGTCAAACGCACAGGAAAGCATTAAGTAGTTCACAAACACTTACTCAACACAGGTTCCATTAACAAGCTGGAAGCCATCACCACAGTCTGCAAAATGGGAGCATCAGGTAAAGGACCAATCGACACATTTACACAACACTGACCAGCTTAAATATGTAGTTTCCTGACCACTGCTCTTTCAAGCCTGATTTCCTGAGCGGCTGTGCGGTTCCTACCTCTGCAGGTGGTGTCCTCAGGGTTCTTTTTGAAGTAGCCTTCATGACACTGGCAGTATGGGGTCCCATAGGTGTCATTGCACATGGAGTACTGGGTGTCGCATCTGTTCTTCTGGGCCAAGCATAAACTCTCCGCTGCAAAAACCGAGGGATTTCAAAGTGAGACAATAACTACCCAAGCTAATTTTAATATAAGAAAACTTGCTTGTTCTTTGACTTTGTGCAGTCATTTCCAATGAATAATTTAATGTAGTTCTATATGAGCTGTTGGGCCCTTCACTGATTGTCACACAGTGCTGTTGAACCAATCGAGAAGCACAGACGCCATCTGGCCATTTGCCTTGTAACTTCTTGCTATGTGCCAGCAAGACAAAACCGAGAGTACATGAGAGACGTGCAAGGTGATGAAAAGAGCGGAAAGAGGACTGGAGAGAGACTAATGAGGCAGAGGAGAGTTGGGCCATACCGTGGTAAGAGAACTGGCCACTTAGAGTGATTGAGCAGAAGGAGTGTGGCTTCCCACAGTTCCTCAGAGACATCAGGATGATGCTGGAGACCTCGTGGATGGTCACGTTGGCCGTCATGGAGAACATATTCATGGCAGAGATATGCAAGCCCTCTGTGTCTCTGCTCGCACAAAAACAACAAAGTAATGACAGTGAATTTAATGATGTGACCACAGGATGAGATGGTGAGAACCTGACTGAACCAAATGTTGAGTGTGAACTGGCAAGAAGTGTGTGTGTCAAATAGCATGACCACATCCACACACACGTGCCAACTCTCCGCTTGCCACACTTTTTTATGATATGGTTGAAAATGTGGTTTTGATGACATAAAAATAAACGCACCGCAGTGTAGAACGTCTGTAACCACGCAGGATAGACAGAGAGGCGTTTAGCTGGAGAAATAAATGTAATTATGATTAGGGGATGAATAAAGCATTAATTTCAATATATTGTTTTGTTTTGCAGTTCATTTTTTTAATCTTTATTTATTCACACTTAGTCTCTCTTAAATATAGCACATACAGATATCATAGTATTGGAGCACAGTGTGGATCTAATGTACAGAATCCAAAAATGTACTCCATATAAAAAACACATTTCCTTGGCATATAAGTACTACATGGGGTTCATACCAGGTGCAGGATCTCCCTGTGAAGTACATGCAGACCAGTGCCTCTCACATGCAAAGAGCTGTTTACGCTGAACGTCCCTAAGAATGTCTTCGCTGTGAAGCAAAGTTACAAACACAACGACGAAGTTAGCCTTCATTGTCAAGTTAGCCTTCACTGTGAAGTTAGCTTGCTTTGCAAGTAGTTTGAACAAGCCAATATGTTACATGGGCCCCTAATGACAGTAAAACAGTTCACAGCATTAAATAACAAACTTGCGGCCAGGAGCGGAGGACTGAGCCCCTACCTTGCGTGCAAGTGCGTCCGTCCTCCATGTCGTGTCCCAGGGCGCACTCGCAGTGAAAGGACCCGCGGGTGTTCACACACACAGAGTCCTGTGGGCATGGGCTGTTCTCACACTCATCCACGTCTGCGGGATCAACACAAGCACACTGCCATCATCCGCAGACCCATGGACGACACAACTACAACCTCCCGTACTCATCCCTGCATGGCGGCGGTAGCAGTTATGGCGTGGCCACATGGTGTGTGGCTGAACTTCTCACCTTCAGTGCAGGTCTCTCCTTTCCAGGCAGGAAGGCACTTGCAGCTGTGGCCATGGTCCGAGGTCAGCTCACACCTACCTCCATTTGCACAGGACTGAGGCCTGCACACATGGCCTTGAGAGAAAGAGACACTGTGGGTTATTAATCACCCTCACATGGCTCACTCAGTCAGAGTGTGTTACTCTGAGATCAACACTTGCAT
Source organism: Brachyhypopomus gauderio (assembly GCF_052324685.1). Lineage (NCBI taxonomy): Eukaryota > Metazoa > Chordata > Actinopteri > Gymnotiformes > Hypopomidae > Brachyhypopomus > Brachyhypopomus gauderio. The sequence goes on from NC_135214.1 coordinate 13,734,407, forward strand.
GAAATTAATGTATAAGAAAAAATGGCTATTTTTGTACAATTACAAATTAATATAGGTATATGCAAGTGGCTTATTATACACGCTATTGAAATATATTCATCATAGTCTGAAAATGACTGAAAACACACCAGGAGTCATGGTTGACTTCAGAGACATCTGTGTGGTTGCGGTTTCTTTCTCTGTAGAGCCTTTGACCGTGTGCTTTCCTGTGGTCACTGCTGCCGTAGTCCTGGGGGTTACACTCTGGGTGTAGATGGCAGTAGTATGTTTGGTGGTTGTTTCCGGGGTAGCGGTGCTGGTCTTCCGGTGTGGTGCATTCACAACAGTAGATATATCTCCAGGTTGGTGTGAGCTGGGAGGTTGGGGGGGTGTGGGTGGTGTGGAGGTGGGGGCATACTGTTCCGTGGTGGGTGTGGTGAGCACCTGAGTGGTGTCCATGAAGACAAGGGTGGTGTGAGCCATGTGCATCGAGGCAGTGGTGCTGGGTTGAACATTCTGTGTTGTAACTGGAGCTGCGGTGCTAGTGCTTGCTAGCATGGTGCTAGCGACAGGGACGGTGCTAGCCATGCCGGCATCTTCCTCAGTAGTTTGTGGCCTCTGAGTCACTGGGCCTGCAGCTGTGGTGAGCCCATCTGTGGGTTCTGATGGATGATCTGTTTGAGGGAGGAATGGTTGCTGGCCAGAGAGGAACCTGGAGAAGGACTCATGCACAGTGGTGTCCACATTAGAGGGCGTGAGAGCTGCAGTGGTCAGGCCTGGAATAGTGGTATCTTCCAAATGAGTCTGTGGTCCTTCAACATCCCTAGCTGGGCTGGTGCTCAGGGGCCCTGTGAAGGTCTCAGTAGCCACAGTGTCACTGTCGTGATGGGATGTACTAGCATGACTATTCTCTGGGGTCACCGATGGAGGAATGGAGGGTGAAGATGTACTCCCATCTGTGTAGGAAGCCCCACTGGTAGAAGAGTCGGCCGTGGTGTTCATCTCAGCGCTCAACTCTGTGAGAGGTGGGCTGGAGTTGGAGATGGTGCTATCCGCCGTCCCCGTGAAGCTTTGCCCTGTGACATTGGGCTGTCCAGTCTGGTATTGCGTACCCTGGAAGACATGGGGTATCTCAGACTTAGAAACTGTTCCTTGGGTGGCATTTGTGGGGAGATGACTGCTAGATGGTGCCTTGGAATTGTCAACCTCAGTAGACGAGACACCAACTGGGTAGCCTCCACCATGCGTAACCCCCGTACTCCCTCTTTCCAAGGTAACGGTATGAGGAGCCGTCTTGGAGGAGCCGGTGTCCTCTGTGTACGGAAAGGTGCTGTTGGATGTTATGGACAGCAGGGTGCGCTCTCCAGTACGTGTGACAGCGGTGGAGATGTGGGTGATGTCAGCGTGCGAGACGGTATCAGCCACGTCCGTATCTGTGTTTCCTGGTTTGGTCAGTTCTGTCACAGCGAGGTCTCTTGCGGTCCTGGCCTCAGTGGGAGGCTGCCACTCTTCTGATGAAGCCAGATAGGCATTGGTGATGTTACCGGGCACAGCTTGTCCTTCCCAGTGAGTGGCTGTGATAGTGGGGAGTTTTGAGCTTGACCTCAGGGGATCCATGGACATGTCAGGACTGCTGTGTGATGTCCAGCTCTCTGTGTCCCCATGCAAAGAGTTCTGATCAGTGGCTGTACAAAAACACAAACAGTAAAGTATCAAGTACAAATCACTGAATGAAAAAAATAATTATTCTAAGATATATAGACACATTCATTTGATGATACGTTGATAATAACTGTAAACAGGACATTGTAATTGTCACGTATGGCCTCACGCCCCTCCCTTAGCGGTCACTCCGGGTTCCCTCGTGTCTGTGTTCCTTGCCTGTTCATCCCGCCCTGCTCGTTTGTCTCCGTGATTCCCTGTTAATTACCACGCCCCTGTGTCATTGTCTTCACCTGTTCCTTGTTTCAGTCTTGTGTATATTAGCCCCTGAGTCTCCCTTGTCCGTCGTCGGTTATTTTCGTTCTCTCTTGGTTTTTCGTGGTATGTTCTAGTTTGGTTACTCTTCGCCCGTTGTTCTCGTTTTCTGTGTCTCCCAGCCTTGTCAGTGTTTTCCTGTTGCCATTATGCCCGTGTATGCGTGTTATTCTGACTGCCCTCCCGTGATGAACCCGGACTGGTTTTCTGACAACGATGATGGAATGTCCTTTAATAAATCTCGCTCTTCTCAGCATTTGTGTCCGTCCCCTCGCTCCGCAGTGCGAGCTGCGTTACAGTAATGCTTGTCAACCAACAGAACCACACGAACATTCCATGTCGTTATTTATTGCTCAAATTTGAGTGACATGGTATTGTTTCCTGCATTTTGTATGACACACCACTAGGGTGTGCAGATCTCAGAAGAGATCTGAGCGCATGCAATGGTTTTGGGTGGAGAGTCATTGCCAGCCAAAGCCCAAGCTAACAAAAGCTTGAGCCCTAAAAATGGAGATGACCTGACCCATTGGGAATAGCTGCTTCCTTCCTTACGCTGACCTAGCAAAGTCCACGTTAAAACAATGTCAAACTCTACGTGGAGTTCACACCCTGGCAACAGTGTCCTCAACAATCACAAAGGCCCGACCGAGACACCACGGTTTTCACTATAGGCACTTTGTGAGTAGAAAAAAATTACTGTTTCAGCATTATGAAAAAATAAATAAATCTATTGATAATTACAGTTACATAACCTTTATTTTTTCATAAACAAATACTGTTGTGTTGTGTTACTTGCCTAAAAGATCAACAAATACAAGGCCTGTACAGTGTACCAACACATCATACACTGAACACCAACAGTGTAGTAACCCACTCAGTCTGTAACACTGAGGTTTTTAGGCACCAAGGTACAGGCAGCAGCTCCTAAAAAGAAGTGCAAATGACGCCTTGTAAACGGCAGCGAAGCACTTGTGAACAGATGGAAGGACAGACAGCAAAAAATAGCCAATACAGCACAGTCTTATATACTGTACAAACAACAAATGTAGCCAGCTGACCCACTGCAAACTGCATAAGACTGCAACACGAGCACCGGGCTGGCTGATTTAATAAGGTCAAAGAGAAGCCACGAGGCTAATGATCCCTCCCTCAGCTCTCTGTTTTACACACACACACACACACACACACACACACACATATATTTATATATGAATGCATGAATATATACATGAATGATGTGTCATGTATATATGTATGTATGTATGTGTGTGTGTGTGTGTGTGTGTGTGTGTGTGTATATATATATATATATATAAAGTATGCAGGGACGCAACATCACAGGGATCGATGTGTGTTAGTCAGGAAACAGACAGGCCTAAGTGTGAAGTCATAAATACAGAAATAAAAACATTCACCAGTAATTTCCAAAATGACACCTAGCTGATCCCATGCTGTTGGGACAGTGGTACTGAGAGGCAGACTAAATGTCCTCCAGCCACACACACACACATATATATATATATATATATATATATATAATGTCAGTACCACTATCCCAACAGCATGGGATCAGCTAGGTGTCATTTTGGAAATTACTGGTGAATGTTTTTATTTCTGCATTTATTTTATGACTTCACACGTAGGCCTGTCAGTTTCCTGACTAACACACATCGATCCCTGTGATGTTGCGTCCCTGCGTCCTTACAGTGCGGAGCCTGGAAGTGGAATAGAGCTTCAGCAGAACAGCTGTAGTTTTAAAAGCCTAACTGAACTAAAATGAAACATTTATATATGTTTACTGGTGCAAGGAAGATTATGAAGCAGCAGCATTTGAATATGCATTAGCTGAGGGGCGTTGTGGCTATATTATAAGATTTTATGCGTCATCGTGTGGAAGTAGAATATTGTTCAAGTAATTTCTGCAGTTAGTATATTCAGACCTTCAAATCAAACCTCGAAGAGTACTTTATTAAATACACACATGATAATTAAATACATCATATACCTCTCAATACAATTCTGAATAAGAACATAATGTCTGGATTTATGATGGTTGCAGGGGAAGAATTGTTTTAACTTCCAGTTGTCCTAATGTTTGTAGAACGCATATAGCAAGGGTAATAATGCCTAAACAGCCACAGTATTATGGTAGTAACACTAATAAAAGTGGTTTATTACCATGAAGTGATTTTTATATAGCATACAGGGTTATTAAGTAATCATCGGTGCTTTTAAAATATTTGTCACAACAAATCTCCTGAGAAACCCATTTGCCTGGGAAATTCACTGTAAACTAGGCCTACTGTAGACTCCTCAATTCACTATGAGAGTTAATCTTGACTGTGATGCAGGTCTCCAACTGCACCAAGGAGTGAACATGGAGCGACCCTTACCAGTTTGGGCTTCACCTTCCGAATGGCCAGGGTGGATGTCCGAGACTTTTGCTGTGGATGACTGATCCAACCTCACATCCCCCTTGGTCAACACTACTGTGGAAGTTGTCAGCTTTCTTGGCAAATACGTTGTTTCTTCTGAATCGGACGTGCCAAGTGATAAATAAGTCCTGGTCATGAACGAGTCGTCCGCCTCGATACTCGGCGCGAAAGTTCCAGCAACTTTTGATTTCAGGAGATACAAAACCACCAGCAAAACGACACGAGTGCGTCTCAAAGCCCACGTTTCCATGATAAAAATCCACCGAAATATCGTGGACTTCGCTGTAAATTCAACGGCAAAGCAGCCCGGGCCACCATCGGAAATGTGTGTCCTTTAACAGATTGCCATTTGTAAATGCCCGAGCAGCTAGTTAAACTTTATTTTGAGAATGAGTGGGGTTTTATTCCGGTGATCGCTATGAGAAGCAACAACACAAGTTGGTATCACGTCCGAATGGACGAACTCCTCCCCTCGGCACAGCGATAGCGGTTCCCAACCCACTCCCCTCAGTCGCCGGATTTTTCCATCTGAAGTTTACTCGGTAATAACGGCAGAAAGAATGGAGTTTCTCTCTCCCAGCAGTTACTGGTATGGCTGTTGTCGAAACTTAATGGCTCAACTACCATATTAAGTGAATGTGCATATCAAATAAAGTGACTGCCTACACGTTTCTTCCACTCCAAATTCACGCTTGTATGAATGAGAGACCCGACGTTTCTCCCCGAGTATACAGGACACATTTTGGACGTGGTGTAACGAGTGTGATGAGGTTTAGTAGGCTATTGGCCACTGGTTTCGTCTTCCCGCAAAAAAGATGCTAAACCACACTGGGGGTGCCTAGTTTGTTTGAGCACAGTCTTAACAAGAAGCAAAGCAATTAACACATACGTTTTGCTTTACTGAAATCACTGCTTAAGGACCCTACCAAAACACACGTGTTTGTTTTATATAAAACCAAGAAAGACTGCACGTACTGAATTCGTCATGAGGATAGGTTTGTACAAGTTTTATTGCACTTCAATTTAAACAAATTTAAGCTCACTTGTTCTGGTCATAGCATACTTCATTTTTTCAGGAAATAAGCAGCATTATACTAAATGAAAAATAACAAAAACTCACAAGTGAAGAAACAGTCAAACTGTGCTGCTATGCTGTAATGTCTCATCAGTTACACGCTCTGTCCATCTGCACTTAGATTGCAGACCACAGTCTGTTTAAAAACAGAATTCGAATTTCAATTGTATTGCTCTCATTAGACACTAAAGTCTGGATCTATGCACAGCTATTCATGTAATTCTATAGGATCTTAAATATTTGCTGATATTCATACACTCATGCCAAAGCAGAAGTGCTGATTGAGGATCACGTAAAAAACTTGACCCTGACTCAGTTCTCACATTCTCAGGACCAGTTCAGAGGGCTGAGGTCTGTTATCTGAGCTACGGATGAACCATCTTGTCTGTGGTGGTGATAATGGATGAATGATGGTAACGGTCTCGGAAGGCAAAGTCCGCATTTTCCTCTGTCAACTGCTTGGTTTCCATGCCAACCTCTGACAAAGCAGGTGTCACCACAATCTGGTCCTGAAGGGCCGGTGTTCCTCTAAAAGGAAGAACATTTCAGTGGCATCAAGTTCTGTATTAACGCAGAGTCTTGGAGAAAAGTGCAGTCTGTAATCAACACTGAGTCCAAAGAAACAAATTATTTTTCTGTTCCATCAACATGTCAGATTTTTTTAATAGAATTTGGCATTAAAAATTGCCTTAATGACTGAAAGCAAATGAAGAGGTAAATCAGTAAAATATTTAAAAGTTTAAGAACAAAATGGAGTCAAATCTCTTGTATAACCTCATCACCACACTCTACCTAAGGGAGTTCTTAATCCACCACACACTACCTCAGAGAGTTCTTAATCCATCACACGCTACCTCAGAGAGTTCTTAATCCATCATACATTACCTCAGAGAGTTCTTAATCCATCACATTCTACCTCAGAGTTCTCAATTCATCATACACTACCTCAGAGTTCTTAATCAATCATACTCTACCTGCTCAGGCTACTCAGAGAGTTCTTAATCCATCGGAAAAAGCTGAAGTGTGCTGCTGCACCTGTCAGCAAGAAAAAACAATACATTAATATTACCAGAGAAAAGTCCAACCTTAACACAGTTAATCAGAACAAAGCCTGTCACTGAATATATTTTCTCTTATTTAAATTAAATTAGAAGATCTGTGTGAAGTAGGTTATGTCTCACAAGGTAAGATATATACGCATCTGCCTCGATACAAAGGCTGGGTTAGTATACAGTAGTAAGAAGTATACATTGATCAACAACAGCATTAAAACCAGGGAGAGGAGAAGGGAATACAACTGAATCTCATTACAATGGCACCTGTCAATAAGTAGGATACATTAGGTAGAATTTTATTTATTGGAAACAGGAAAATGGGCATGCAAGAGCAGCTGAGAGGCGATTGGTGTCGAAGGCTCATTAATGCGTATATTGATTCTGTTACTACGGACAGCGGCGTGCAAGCAGATTAAGGAGGCGTGGCCCTGAAGAACAGCTAAGAGCACTGACACACAGCTACTGAATCCACCCATCAAACTCGTCCTGAAATCCCACAGAGCAGCTGCAGAACACACAGAGTTTGCCAAGCCACAACCAAGGGAAGTGCAAAAGAGCCTTTAGCAATCTCATCATCACACTGAAGTATAAAAGCCCTTGGACACAAACCGCTTCCAGCTATTTTACAATAACAAAATATTAAAACGGAAACAGTCAAGTTAAACTTTAAAACTATGAAATCACTATGATTAACAATGTTAAAATTACTGTAAGCAAAATATTTAAACAACAAATTAAATTCAAACACAAAGCTGTTACATAAGTTTATATTGTGGTCATTTTCAACATTTGTGGATGTTCATCAGATTCCCATGACCGTCTCCCACGGTTACCTGTTGGCAGACCAGGGCTTGCTTTCCCAATATAGAGGAACAGGAGGAGAGCAGCACTAATGTTCATCAAGGCATACACCCACTGGATGATGAACATGATCACAACAGAGCCCAGAGCCTGCAAACCATAACACACACACACACACACACAACTTGTTAAGAAATACATGCAATTAATTTCATTTGGCAATAATCTAAATTCATTTAAATCATAACAACTTTGTAACATTTATTTAAGAGCTCACTCACACCAAATAATGCTACCCAATGGTTGCAGAATCTGGCATAAAAGGAATTTGGGATTGGCCCAAGTTCCAAACCTCCCAGATTTTGTTTCGGGTCTGTAAAAACATTGGGAAATGCTTTACCAGTGCAAAAACATCCTCGTCATTTGAAGAACAGAGCTCTCTGTAACTCACCATTCTTTTCTGTGGACTCTCCTGGTATCTGATCCAGTTCAACTGGGTCTTCAGTAGGCAGGGCCTGCTTCCTCTCACTGTGTACCTCAGACTCCATAAGCCAGTCCTGGCTGCAGGTCTCATCATCCGGGCCAACGCTCTGCTCAAACTCCCGCTCATCCGCTCCTTTCTCTACAGAGCTATTGTTGTTCAAATGCAACCCGAAACTGCTGCTCAGGGTTTCTTTAGCAGGAACTCTTGCCCTCTTGCCCTGAGCCCTGGCTGTGGTACTGGAGGCTCTCTCTTCTGGACTGTCTGCAGTAGGCAGTGGGAACATCTGGTTCATGTCTTTGGTGAACTCCAGCAGTGTGCCGTTGCTGGAGTTGTTCATGGCGCTGTTGCTGCCGTAGCACGGGTGACTGCTCGTCACCAGGGGTTTCCTCGAACTGACGTTTTCAGCCAAGGGCTTCCTCTGCTTGGCTTGTAGTTCGTAGCCTTTAGCCACACAGAAGTAACAGTAATCGATAATACTGTAGGTCAGCATGAAGTTGATGGTGACGATGGGAGCCAGCACGTTGACCTGGCCGATGAAGATGAAGGCCATGGAGATGAAGGTAGTGAGACAAATGGCTGCCACTGGTGTTTTGTTGCGACCCTTCTGTAAAGGCACAGGCGGGAGAACATGAATGCAATGCACATACTCCCAGAAACAGATGTTGGATTAACTACAACAGGAACTGAAGAAGCAATGATCACAGGACTGGACTGAGGAACACACACATTTTATTTATTCAGCATTGAAAAACTTTGGCAAGCTATAGCAATGCCTAACTAGATTTTAAGATGCATTTTCAATTAATGAGAATCTATGATAAGAACAGACCGTGTGGATGAACATACTAGAGTCTTTATGCACCCGCCCTCAGTGAGTCTCACGTACTGTTAAATAACACAGTTCAACCATCCAACCAAAACATCCCAGAGAAAACATCTCTCCTAAACTCTAAGAACATCTCCTAAGTCATTCATTTTCACTCTCACTCTTTCCACCCATCTCTCCATCTCTCTCCCTTTGTCCATCTCTCCCTCTGTCTCGCTGTCCCTCTCTCACTCTGTTTCTATCTCTCTCCCTCCCCCTCTCTCTCTCTCCGCCCTCCTGGTTGAGGTGTGATTGGCGTAGTGAGCTTGCGCCTGGTTCTCTCTGGCAGGGAAGCAGGCCACCCTGGGCTAGCCCTGGCTATGCTTCCTGCTTTTGTTCTGGGACTTTGATTCGAGGCCGAGATGTCTAGGGCCCGTTTCCAGTCCACACAGAAGGGTCAGAGAGGGCCAAGGGTAAGTCCTGCATTTATAAAGCCATACTTGTACCTTGTCTGCCCTTTACAGGTGTTTTAGATGGCTACTATCATATCCTATAATTAGCAAGTCTTCCTCTTTATGGGCACCTACACTCCTGCCTGTCACCCTAAATAATGCTAGTGATGACCCATGGCAACAAGTGTATCCCAGTCACCTGCATCAAGTCTAGAATGTAAAAATAAAATTAATGACAATTCAAAACAATTATTGCATGCAAAGTTGCTTCCTTTCCGTTTCTAATCTACAAGAAACGTTTAAATTGCTGAGCAATCTGGACTGTACCTGGGTAAAATGCATTGCAAAATGATGATGTGCTGAAGTGTTTGCCTCAGAGATCATAACATGCTTGACTTTCACCTCTGACTGAAATCTGTATACCCACCCACTGGCCCAGGAAGGTCAGAGCCGGGATAACTCTCTCCTGGGCAATGCACTGCAGGACCCTGGGTGCCCCGTACAAGCCACCCATACAGGAAGCCAGGGAGGAGATGTAGAGGCCCAGCAGAAACAGGAAACCCACCAAGGAGACCTGGGAAAAAAAGAACAGAACAAATACATAGGGGAAGAGAGTGCACAGGACTCCACCCAACACAGCTATGCTCAGCCAGCAGGGAAAGAAACAAACAAAGTGTCCAGACCAAAGTAAATCAAAAAGAATATTTGCCAGTCACTGGAACCCCAAAGTAACCCATTTTGTTACATGAAATTAAATTGATCACTGAATCATTAAAAATAAATTTTCCTGAAAGATTAGAAATCTTTATAACTACGAACACAAAACAATAACAAAAATAAAAGTCTATTGGGGCAATAAGGTTGCAAACCTTAACTCACACTTCACAGTTTTACCCCCTCCCCTAAACCAGCATGTGCATGTGCTATCGCACTGCAGGTCGTCCACTCGGAGAAGCTCAGGTCGGCATGGCGACCCCAGCCAAGGAACAGCTGCGTGGCCGCCAGAGAGGGCGAGGCCCGCAGACGCCCACGCCCAAGGTGCACCCTGACCTCAGCAGTCATCCCAGCTGGTCTCGTGCCATTTACAACACACGCAGTGTGAACTCAGACAGCCTTCTGTGCCTTGGAGATCTTTAGGAATATAATTAACTTTAATGTGGGAGACCTGAACCTGAAAACAGCACTCAGCACTGGTTAATACACATGACTAGAAAGCGTGCTTTTTAAGTTACTGCAAACTGTAGGTTACTGGACAGTAAGATATTTCCTGTTGTTTCACCATTATACACTAGGAAAGTGGTGCCAAAACAGTGTCTGTGATCACACTGTGCAGAGTGGCAGCCTTCTGAGAGCGTTTACATCAACCTTGGCTATACCATTTAGGAAATCACAGTGTGTTGTATACTTTGTGCCTCAATTACAAGGAATGGAAACTAAATGACCAAATTGTGTGACTGCCTGAAATTCATTTGTTAGTTTCTATAAGCCTATAGGTGATGTTTGATGCACAATTTAAAAAACAGACACCACAAATCACCCTAGAGCTTTACAGTGAAGAGGTTACATTACCTTTTCTGCTATTAAGAAGTCGTACCGCAGTGCGTCTCTTGTGCATATAGCTCCCAACAAGAATACAAAGACAAGATACAGGAACCACCTGCAAAAAGCCCACAGTCTCAGCCCATGAGGGTTGCCTTTATGAAACAAACCCCTGATTCGAGCACTTAAGTCTGAAAACGTAAAGAAACATCCATCCCATACTTTTAAAAAGGCAGTGTACATGTGCAGTTACAGACTGCAGCACGTCTTTTGCTCTGCACAATTTGTGTTAACTATCCTCTAACTATTCATCAGCAGTCTCATTTCTGACCACAACAGCTGTTGGCTGGAATTGTCTGCATGCCAGGTCACATTTACCCTGGCAGAAGCATAGGCAGGTGTAAAAACTCCAGCAGCAGACAGATACACTAATACCAAAACAAGGCACTTTGAGATCGGTCCTCTCCGTAAACATGATCTGGTCAGCAATGATTCTGCGGTTAGGTACTGACCAGTGTTATAGCGTAGAGGGAGCTAACAAACAGCATGGCAACAGATGAGATATTCTGTAAATATTCTCCTACAAATGAAGCCGCAGTAGAGCTAGCCAATGTGTGTAAGTACATGGTATGTTCTTCCAACAACTACAAGTAGACATTTAATAATGATTTAGGTTTAACCATCAGAAGAAATACAGAGGAATGAACATGTAATGTATGTACAAGGAAACTGCAGACTAGAAGATCAGATATTCTGAGGTATTCAAGCACGTACGAGGTGAAGACAGCAGCCAGTGTCCCCAGAGGAATGTTGTGTTCAGGCTTCTGAAGATCTGAGCTCATGTTGAACCCTGCCATCACACCTTAACACCACACACACACACACACACACACACAAGCACATGCGATCATTCACACGCACACGACAATGATTAATAAATATGGAAAGGTCTTTGATCACAGACAAAATGCTTTTAATTAGGATTATCTCTACAGGCAGTCAATAGAAGCTGATTAAAATATGGTCTTGTGTGTGGTGGCATTTCTAAAGACAAGAAACATGTGAGGAAGCAAACAGCAGCTTATGCTTCCTGTGTAAACCCATGCATATAAATACATCTATTAGTATATACAAGGCAACAAAAAAAAAGACAATTTGACATATTTCAGTGCCTCTAAAGCAATGGTTAATTTGCATTTTAAATCGGATTAATGGCATATGTCCTTTGAGTGGTACAGGCCGTTTGATAAGCTCAGCATGTGAGTCTTACAACAGCCTGGTCTCCAAAGTGTTTAAACTCATTAATACCACATTACAATATTTTTATGCTACAATCCTTGTGAGACACTGAAAAGAGATTTAGGTTTTTTCTATTAGCAGTGAGGCATTGATTAATCTGCTGTTAGAAGCAAGTTGACAATATACAGCCCAGCAGAGGTACCTGTAGCAGCTGGGAAAAAAACTCCAAACACAGTGAAGAAAGTTTCTCCAGCTGTGTAGTCTGGCAGCGTGTTCCTCCACAGCAGCTCCTCAGAGTAGCCAATGAAGCCATGTTCTAAAAATAACACATGCACAGCAGAACAAATGTCCACATTCAGCAACGATTGCTGATATTTAGTTATTACATGCTAGAACATCCACTGTTATAAATCAGTTTTATAAGACAAATGAATCTCAACAGAATCTAACTATTTGTTATAGACATTAAGATATTTCTTCAAATTGTTTATTGGTATTGGATTGTTTTTAGGTTATATTTTTATATTGGTATTGGATTCTTTTTTTTAGAAGGTCATATTTTTATATTGGTATTGAATTAGAGGCCTCCACTAAGAAGCCTGCAACATCCTCAGTCCGCTGTCCAAAAACAAGGGCCAAGCTGAACAGCAGTGATGGCCTGGCTGAAGAGAGGGTGTGTTCACAGGCAAGCGAAACGAGCCACGAACAGGCGCTAGAGGAGCGTTCACACAAACACTGCTGGGACAGACACTGTGTCGAGCAGGTCAGACTCACCTCACCCTGCACGTACAGTACAATGACAGATTTTGAGCATACCGAATGCTATTAAATGGTGTTTCTCAAAACGAATAGCGGTGAGACAATTATCACAGGGAGGAGTAAGAGAGAACAAGAGAATATGAGAGAAAGAGATTGAGAGAGAGAGAGAGAGAGAGAGAGAGAGAGAGAGAGAGAGAGAGAGAGAGAGAGAGAGAGAGAGATTTGTAAGGTTTGGTTAAGCAGGAGCGTGAACCATTTCCCTCTTGGTTATCTTGTGATGGGAAAGAATGTGTTCTCTTGGATTAATGACATGTTTTTCCAAAAGGAAGTCGCCACCCTTTCAGAAGCCCTGCGCACTGCTACGCTTCCAAGTCACAGCTTGTAGCAGGAGCAAGAGAGAAAATGAACAGATGCAAAGAAAGCAAAGAGAAGACAACAAGGCAGAGATGAAAGCCGGCGATTTGATGAGACAGTCATGTGCTTGGGATGGCAGACATCCAGAGATCACCTACATATATGAAAACAAAATCCATGGGCACAATTTCTTTTCTCTAACAAATATAAAAATAGAGTAAAAATAAATACATTACTTTACACAGCATTTCTAAATTTTCCAAGCAGTATCACAGTGACGTGGAACAAAATGTGATTGCAAAATGCAATATTTTAGCCAATGTCATTGTTGTAATACAAACTACAGCATTTCTGTGAATAAACTGTAAAATCTGTCATTTCAAATATTGCATGTTTGATATATTTAAATGTGTTACATAATTTAAAAGTCTCTTGAGAACTTCAGACTTAAGAAATCCATGAACCATTGTAATCTCAGATTGTCTCGTGGCTTATACACCCTCATGGTATTGTTTTAGGTGAAAATGAAGTCACAAAACCATATATGGACTCTAAAAACAAAACAAAAATATCCACCTACTTGCCAGAAACAGAAACAGACAGAGACAAAGAGAGTGACTACTACCCTCCTGGACATCTTTCCAGCTCAAATCTGCACACAGCTATTAATAGTGAGAGCCCTTCTCATCTGAAGTCGGGGACCAGGAAGTGGTGATGTGGAGACTTCAAGCAGAGGGCTCTGATTTGCTTCCTGCCTGTTCTTTTGTTCCAGGCCAAGTATGTGGGTGAGCCCGGTTAACACCCTAAACCAAAAACTATGAGCGCATACGAGTTTCCGGTCCATGCCGGGCCGTCGTAGTGGAGTATCTTGCATGTCCCGCTGCAGACATACAATCTGCAGCATGAGGAATACAATTAATAATGAAGCACAAAAGTAACAGGACTTATTTTTACTGAAATTAAATCCACTGCCCAACACACTTGCAGACTTGCAGATGATACTGCAGACCAAGATGTCTGTGGGGATGTGAAGAAGAGGATAAAAAGTTCCACTGAAGGAGACAAAGTCTGAGAGCGTCTGATCTCACCCTCATTTTGGCCCCTAAAACAAATGTGCTCATTGCAGTGGTATGAAATTGAGAAAAGATCTCAGGAGGACATTGCTTGTAACTTACTCATCCTTTCCAGCCATAATATTTTAGGTATGATTTAACACAAAGTTACTAGGTGCAGACAGCAGTTCACAGTGGGGTTCATTCTATGACTGACTACACCCACTTTTGATTTTTTATATATTTATTTTTTTACCAAACTGAGCTTTCTACAACAAATGATTAATTTGGTTTGTAGCAGCACAGTATTGGCTAAAAAGGTCAAGTGGTCAGAGAGTTTTACAGTAAGGTCAAGGGAAGTTCTTCTGTTGCGACTGTGCCGGCTGCCTGACCTTGAGCATGTGATCATCAGCGTTATCGAACGGCAAACACACCCGTGTGGCAGTTCCCTTATCCGGCCGCCAGCAGGTACGTGGCCCACATGGCGCCTGACACAGAACCCACTGGCACGGTGCCAGCTGTGACATCACTCCACTGCCATGAGGTCTAATTGGAAAAACCTGGAAAAAAACGAGGAACTTCTATTCACTATACCAACCCAAACAACTCAACCTGGGACAAGTCCCATTTCATAAAGGAGTGAACCAGAGGAGAGGAACACACACACACACACACACACACACACACACACACACACACACACCAGGAGCAGCAACAGTAGCCAAGGGAATAATGTTTCACATTCTAAGGAATTCAAGAGTGATTTAAATCTCTTCCTGTAGTTTTTAAAACCTTAGTGTTCACCTTTTACTGCATCCTAACACGAGGGGTCAGGGCGCACAGAGAATAAGAAGAGAGAGTGAGAGAGAGAGAAAGAAGAAAGAGAAGCACAGAGAATGGAAGCATTTTCTACATTCTGAACAGGAAGTCAGTAATCAAGAGAACAGGAAGTGCTGGGGTGGACTTCCTGAAGGGCCAGTGTGAAAGTACATACTGGCCCCGTCCTGTAGAACCCAGTCCTTTCCTTTAGCTTGGAGCAGCACCCAAGACTCCTGTGTAAACATCACACGGCACGCAGAAGAAGCCTTTTAAGTCAACGCCCACACCCTCTGTAGAGATGTAGCTTCTGTTCTAATAGTTTGATTAAATGAGCTCATATCACACAGAAGAGAGGTAATTTGCACATCCATTCCCCTTACATTCATCAGCAGTGCAAAAGGAAATAAAAGAAGATGAATCCTCTTATTATACTAATTCATTACAACACTCAAGTACGACCATATTTTAATAATCCCAGTATATCTCAGTTTAGAAATAGTGCCTTGTGTCTCATTCACACAATTTATTTAGATCTATTGTTCTAAGGTTGTTTCTGAAAGGAACCTTTATAATAACATATCAACATAGCCAAACGTGTACATCTCAATAGTTCATATACATTGTACGGACGTCAGTTTCTTCTCACACTTGTATTAGACTCTATAAAAAGGCTGCATAATATTCAGATAGTGACAATTTTTGTAATGTAACTACAAAGTCAAAACGCAGCACTTCACATTTAGTTTGTTCATACGCAGCAACTTCAATCTGCTGGTAATTCGATTTATTTGGAATTAGCCCTCTTTCACACTGCAGGGAAGCAGAAGCCATTAAGTGAATTCTGATTCATTTCCCCAGCATGCTGGAGTGTGTGCATAGCAGCATCCAGCTTGTTTCAGAGGCCATTCAGAGCTGTCTGAATTGCATTGCGTCTTTGGTGAAACCAGAGGTTGCCTTGCTCTGTTGCTCCTCTGTTGATGGCAGCTAAAATGGGACACTATGTATGCCAAAAAGGGGCTGCAGTTGTCACACGGCTGTTTGTGGTTCTCAAGCTGAGAAAGTGCTTCTGTCATTTCACATCCAGTGCGGTGAAATATGGAACCAAAATGACAAGGACTGTGTGACTCATGTGAAATGGAACTATATTACTGACAAAAATGTAATTAAAAGAGAACTTTAAAGATATTCCAAGCAGCTCCACATCAACACCTACTGGACTCAGGATGCAAATGCAAGATGAATGCAAGGAAATGTATCTAAAAGAAAATCCCTCAGTTTGCACTCTCAGCAGACCACAGTCAGAATTACAACACAGGGTTACAAAAAATATTTTTTGTAAATTGTCTATGTTTTGAAAACTGATTTAGGACAATTTTGCACTGCTGAATCCGAAAATGACATCCATTTTTTTCAATCAGGTCAGTTTTTGTGATAGATTGTTAAAAATCCAATTCTGTCTAAATGGATTACATTTTGTGACATTATCGGCTGACTTTTAGCAATATTTCTGATCCAAATTAGATTTCTAAAAGAGAAATTGTTTTCAGATACAATTTATTAAAGAATTGAATGTTATAGTGGGCATTGGTAAAGGTATGTACATGTTAATTGCATGTTACATCTTCACTGTTGGAAATTTAGGGCTTGAACTTCCGTTTTTTGGAAATCCTAGAATGCTCAGCGACGGGGGTGTCTCTCTTCAGAGTCCAACAGTAATCAGTCATCATGACTGCATCCCAGCGTCCCCGATACCTGGTCTCTTTAATGTCCTGATGAAATCTCTCCCCTTGCTCATCGCTCATTGATCCCAGATTCTCAGGAAATCGATCCATATGTGAGAATAAATAATGCATTTTGATGCTCATGTTGCATCCGAGGTTTCTGAAAGCAGTCAGCATATTGGTGACAAGTTCTGAGTAGTTGCTGGCCTTGGTGTTGCCAAGAAAGTTCTTCACGACCAAATCAAAAGCCTTCCATGCTTCCAGTTCAATTTTGTTCATCGAGTTCTCAATGTCTGGATCTCTGATGAGCTGATGGATATGAGGACCATCAAAGTTTCCAGCTTTCAACTTCTCTATGGTCAATCCTGGGAAAGCCTGGCACAAGTAAGTGAAACAGTCACCATTCTTGTTTAGAGCTTTGGTAAACTGTTTGATGGTGGGAAGAGTATCCTGTTTCTATCCACCAGAGGGTTGTCGATGACATTCCTTGCTCTGCAAGGCACCAATTCCTCCCTCACAGGAGATTCTTTTCCTTCAATCTGGATGCCAACAGTTCAGCTGAGGACCTTGACAAGCCGAGATCGCAAACTAGATCATTTAGCTCATTTTGGGAAAAAGGATATGGAGCATCACCATCAAAATCCATTTTTTCATCTTGTACAACACTGGAGGAATCTTCGTCACTAATATCAGGAAGTTCTCCAAAGACAGGTACTGGAATTTCATCACAATGAGCTACAGGACGACGTGCTGATTGAAGATCAGGATACTTGAGGCTGCGCGGGTTCTTTCTGTTGATCCCAGTCACATCAATTGCACAGAAGTAGCAGTCAGTGCCGTGGTTTGTTGGCTCCCTCCAAACCATGGCAATTCCAAACTTCAGACAACTCTTCTTGCCCTTGGTCTACTGATGCAGACACTCGGTACATGCTTTGCAAACCATGTGCGGTGCCCAAGGTTTATCCTGATCACCAAGTGTAATACCAAAATAGGCATGGTAAGCACGCTTTATGAAACCTGTGACTGGATTCCTGTTAGTCACAATGGTGTATTCGCCACAGATGTAGCAGGATACGTTGGGTTTATTTTTGCAAGATCTTCTGGTTGAAGCCATTTTGATCACCAGCAAAAAATGGTGTGGCTATAGCTCAAAAAGCTGACCTGATGCAGCAAAACCAATGTGATTTTTGGATTCAGCAACTAAAAATTGTACAAAATCAGCTAAAAAAATTTGACAATAAATTGTGTGTTGACCAGTGTAATCTTTCTAGCTAAATAATGAACTAATGGTTGTAGCTCAATATAAAAGATACATTACTAAATAAAAACATTAAATATATACCATTTCTAATGAGATTGCCCATGGAGATAAAAACTTGCTTCTTAATAAATGATCAAATTTCCGCTTAATAAACACACACACACACACACACACACACACACACGAGAGGGGCTGATTTAAAGCTTGCTATACCAACCTGTAAACTACATGAATGCTTTGCTTGGAAATTTACTAATTTCATACCTGGATCCAAGTGGCTAAAGGTCCCAATAACAAAGTCCAATGTGGAGACAGCCAGGATGGCCAGAAGGACCAGCTGCAGCCGGATGATCCACTTCACCCCAGCCAGGTTGATCCCTAGCAGGGCCAGCAGGACAGCCACGGAGATCCCCCTGACAGCCCACACACTCTGCACGCTCAGCACTTCTGCTATGGATTCTGCAAAGCCTGTGATGTACATGGCCCCAGCCACGCACTGAGAGGCAACAGAGATCAAGACCATAATGCCTTGGTTACAGATGCTCCGTGCTTGAGCATCTGACCTGTCCAAATACATAGAGACAGCAGCTCACCTGTCCAAATACATAGACAACAGCTCACCTGTCCAAATACATAGAGGAGCCCAACAGTGCCTCCTATTCTCCCTCCGAGAACAGTGGAGATCATTGAATAAATACCCCCACTGCCAACACTACAGCGTTCACACACTCCAATACCTGACAGCACTGTCACCAGAGCGACCAGCACCACCAGTGACACCAGTAGCATGCCCAGCAACACTCCGGTGTTACCCTGACAAAAAAACAAGCAAAGAGGGTTGTGATGAACAGTCTCTCTCTACCGGTTACATCATGCAGAAACATCACACAGAATACATGACTCCAAAATTATATCCCAGTGATGGTTTAAAAAAACCACTTCATCATTAAAAATAACTAAAGCACTTTAGGAAGATTGTTATTTAAGCAGTACATGTTTTCTATGCAATAGTTTCTCACTGCTTCTCCATAGGAGGAAGCCTCTACTGTTTTGTAACATACTCACTACAAGCCAACCGGTGCGTAGAAACAGCACGACTCCGAAAATGTTGATCATGCACGTGGTAAAGACGCCATCCCACGTGCCGAAGAGCACCGGCTCCCACACGAACAGGTTCACCTTCCACCATGGCTCCACATGCATCTGAGAACCCTGCAAGGAAAAACATCCTGACCACAGAGCAGAGACACGACTGACATCCAGAGATGAAGGAACTCGAGGTTTTACCTAAAGCCTAAAAACAAACATGAAACATCGTCTTGCATTACAATGAGCTATGCTGTTTAACAGAAGACTAGTCTAAAAGCGTCTCCAAGTGTAGAGAAAATGTATAAAGAAATGTATAAAGAAAACTATACCTTAGCATTTTCATGGAATAACTCTTGTGTGTGAGAGCTCATGTTGCCTTATATCCAGACTTCAGCAATGTTACATTGGCCACATGAGAAGACGTTGAAGACTCTGGGGTTCGGGTGGATGAGGGACCCCCTAAATGTAGCACTAATCCAGTCTACTGTACCACCTTGAAGCAAAGATGAGGAGAATATATTACACCAACGTTCCCAGTGAGTCTTTCTGTTGATGTATGGCAATTTGAAGACTTCAACATGTTTTCCAGTGACTGCATAACTTTCGTTGTAGACATTCTACTTAGTTATAGACATGGTCACAAAAACACTTCTTACTCCGTTTCTGGAAAATTGTCACATGACCCTGGTCGTTCCTAAGGAGTTACGTTTTTATGCTATTAATTAACCAAAGGAGAACAATTTTATACATTTTCACCTATTCCACTGCTTTGGCATGCATTTATTAACATTTACTAAGCGACACCAGTAAATAAATAAAAGTCTAACAGAACTCTATATGGTAGTAGAACAACTTCCACGGGATAGATTTCCAGTTTACCAACTACGATCGTTTCCTTATGGAAACAATGAGAATAAGCAAACTTTGATAACTAGAACTTTTCACGAAACAGACACAGTTTTTCTAAAGTCCGATATGACAAATTCAATGTTGAAACTCTTTTGAAACGCTGTCCATATGAACACAACACACTTCCCTTACCTATGCCTCCCGGATGCAACATATACGTGTATAAATGTGCGTCATTCAGGTGCGCTTGTTAACGCCTCAAAAGCGGATTTATTTCTTTCGCTTCACTGGTTATAATAATCCGAGTTTGTTTTCTAAAGGTTTGAGAAAAACACACCAGACGTTATACTGGAGACCTCAAATAAATTCTTCAAAATAAGCTAGACAAAATAACATTCATTTATTAGTTTAGGTATACTTCGACTATTTTTTAAATAAAAGATTAATGTTTTACATAGTTACTCGTGCAGTTTCCGCCACCATTTACCCTATACTACAAACGAAACGAAGGAATTTACTTCACAAATTTTAATTACATACCATTTTAGCTTTACTATGAACAGCCTGTGGTGCAATGCGATGGATCTTCATTCTTGGAGTATCCCCATGCTGCGTGTGCAGGACGTCATTAAACAAATGTTGGATGAGCAGAGCCAATGATGTTCTCAATGACAGTATAGCACATTAATGACTGAATGTTCTTGGCTCTGGTGACTTTCAAATCACAAGAATAGTTAGCTACAAATCTATGCTGTGTAGACACCATATATACTCACTAGACCTTTCATTTGAAACACCACTTTATTATAAACACCTTTTATGTATACAGTTAAGAGGCTATTCAATCTGATGCAGTCACATTCATACTGTAATGTAGGTTTTGACGCTGTGTTATGAATGGTCCAACGTCTGCACAACTGTAGTCAGAAACTGACCAGCGATGATATGGGCCATTCCCAAAAGTCAGCTCCATTCTCTAACTACAACTACAAAACTGGTGTACAAGGTGTTTATTTGAAGCAGATTTTGGCCATTTATGAAAAGATGAATTAGTAATGACAGCCTGTTAATCCATCAGAATATCACGAGGTGTCGTTTTACTGATGGGAAATTCCATAACAAATTATAAGAACAAGACACCTCTAATAACTGTGATGGACATATCTCTCAAAAATTAATTATGTCTGCTGGAACTGGCACCACCTTCTATAAAGTCCTGATATATCCTCACTATATATATAAACACTCTGATTGGCACATTATGTGTACACATTATTGGTATTCAGCAAGATATGTTGACAAAAGGAACGTCTCTATTGACATAGTCTATAGACATGTGGCAGCCAGAACAGGAATTTTACAATAGCTTCAAGGTAATCGTAACAACGAAACGTCTTCTTGTGAAACCTAATTACAAGAAAGTGTTAGTGGGTTGGGGGGGAAATGCAGAGATGATTAAAAAACACTAATTTCTTTTGCTTTTGTATTTGTAAAGACATAACACAGGACACACACATAAACCCACACCCAAATCTGATCAAATCGCTATTTTCCATGTGTTAAACAGAGTACTGGATAAAAGTAATAGTATTCTATGGAAATAATTAGGCTACAATGAAATGCACACAATACATATAAAAATATAACCAGTGTACAAAATCAACATATATGGACATGCATTCACACCACTGAACAAAATGTCTGAAATTAAGAAATAATACCCATACACACTTGATGTTCAAATGTTCAAAGATCAACCGGGGGGGATTTTTCAGCAACATAAGGGTTACAGTGACTAAAAACAATTCAGCATCTTTTCACTACTTAAGGGGCACTTCTGAGTATCCTGGTTATCCAAGTATTGGTGTTTAATTGGGGTCAACATGGATACAAGGTTGATCAAGTGCTGCTTGATCTCATATGGATTAACATTACATAGAAAATGTGTGTGTTTAAAGAACACGTCCAGTGGAAATGAGTATTTTAAGACTTCAAAAAAACATTAAACACTGCTAACTAGTGGTATTTTCATCTTAGATGCAGGGAGATAGATAGATGAGGGGTAGAGAGAAACCCAAACTATAATAGCAACATGAGCTTTGCTCAGTGGAGCCAGAGTCAATAGGATTATGCTGAATAAATTGAGTACATTTGCCTAAAATTTCAAAGAGAACCTAAAAATATCCAACTTTCCCAGATCACTCTTAGCATACATAGACCAAAATGTACAGTTCAACATATACATCTTATTTACAATAAACAATAGACACTAGTTGTCTACTGGCTGTCAAAATAAGGAATGTTTACAAAGAATTATGAGAAGTAACAGCAACAAAGATTGTGTCCGTCCTTCAATGTGTGTGTGTGTCTGTCTGATATACACATAAATGAATGTAAGGTTTTAAAATAAGCTGATCTTGATCCGTGTAGTTTGTATGTTACTGTGGTAGATCTGTGGGGGTGGGGGTTGATCAAGCTGATCATAGAACTGTTCATAGAACACAGCCAGTCATAGAACTGTTTTAAGACATTTTCACAAACAAACCAAAACAAATAATAGCACACTTTTAAATGATTAATAAATCTGATGTAACAAACATAACTACATTTACAAATACCATATTTATATATATGCATCTGTACCAAACATCAAAATCATGCACTTCAGCCTTACTTTATTCCAACCGTCCAAAACACACACAAATGTCAGTTCATGAATGTAAAACGCACTATTCCACAGACAATTCATCTTTTAGTTCATAAAGACAATGATTAAACCGAGAAGACTCAATTTTGCATTTCCAAATTCATAATTCCACATGCTAGCTTCCAAAAACAAAACAGGATGACGTCAGCTCCAGACATTTTCAACCTCTGACCTTGTACAAATGTCCATGTGATTGCAATGATTGGGGAAAGGTGCTTCAGAGGAATTACACCAAGTTATTCAAGCTGGGCGTTTGTGTTCAGGTCTGAATGTAAAACATCGGATAAAGAGCATTGGCTTTTTGCCCATAAGGCCTAAGTGCAAATTTAGTGGGTTACTTTCTACAACCTAAAAACCTTCTTTAGTCTCATTGAATACCACGTCTAAAACAAAGAGTGACAGAAAGGCAGTGTCGAGAAAAAAATGAATATTCGGAATATGCATCTGAAAATGCACAAGGCACTACATGCACACAAAAAATGTAGGCCTACTCTCAAAACCAAGTCCAACTACTGAAACGCACTGTCATTAACTAACATCTAGCATATTAATTACTTCATGTATCTGAGGTACGCTGTCCAGGTATAACATGAATTATTTTAATTTCACTGAGTTCCTTTTAACTGATATCCTACTGCTTTTCCTGTCAGTGCCTGCGTGGGCTTCTACCACAACAAAAATAGATCTATGCTGGTCTCCTGTACAGTATGCAGGTTCTGTAAAAATCTGATAAGCGTTCCATGGATGGATACAAGTATGACTGTTAAAAACTGATGTCAATTAACTATGTACCTATTCCACTGCACAAATAACAGGTGTGCATTTCATTTGTACCTTAAGAGCGTTCTTCTGTTTTCATACTACCTTAGAGTAACGTGCAAAAATATCTTAGCTGTATAATTGTTATATAAAATTATGAATTTAGGTCATTTCAAATTTAAGATTTAAGAGTTATCTGCATGTACCTGTTGGCATGGTAAATGCTCTCTTTTGGAGAAACTGTGCAATCAGTTTTGCAGATGTGCTGATTGAAAGAAACAAGTATAAATAAAAGTTTAAGGAAAGTGCCTTTGAAATGTAGAGAAACAACATTAAATGACTGGTAAGATGTACTTGGTAAAATGATTTTCACTCGTGCATGATTAGTAAAACCACCAAATAACAAGAGAACATCTTCAGCTTAAATGCTTGCAAAGAGATCATCTGAGAAACTGTTGCTTACATTCACAGAACTCAGATACCAGGAGTATAAAGTGCTTTTAACATGACTAAAATCTTAAATAGCTTTCTTCAGCCAAATGTTTGGCTGCTTGTAGCATCTGGAGATGAAGTCATCTGAGTTCTGGTTTCAGTAACATTAACAAGAGGGAATTCTGGGAAGTCTGTTCCTCCATGACTTCTTAAGCTGACCTGTCCATTGGCAACACTATACTGTGAAGACAGTCCAGACCGAGATGACTGGAACTGAGATCGGAAGTTATGGTCAAAAGTGGCTATTTGAAATGTCTGACTGATGCCCTGAGAGTCTGATTTTTTTGGAGATGACACCTGGTCCAGAAAGTCCTCAGTGGGAGACACAGAAGAGGGGTTGGTCTCATCCCCTGAAAATGAGAATGAGTGTTGGGAATCTAAAAGACCAAAGTGGGGCTTCTCCAAAGTTGACCGTAGAGGAGAGCTCATGCCTGATCTAAACCGACCTGGGGAAGTGAATTGTTTGTCTGTAGAAAACAACGCCTGTCCGGCTCCATCATTCACAAACGTAAGACTCTGGTTGTTAAGGTAGTTGTCGTTCTGACTGGTCCTCTCCAATGCTTGCTGGAGAAACTTGGAGTACTCCTGAAGAAGGCTGGCTTTCTCTGCTGTGGGGGCTTGAGAACTGGTTCCCAATGCCTCGGCAGGGCTGCTTTCAGAAACATCAGAGGAATTGATGGATATGCTGGAAGTCACTTCCGTGTCTGCTACGCTGAAGTTGATTTCGGGCTGTCCGTTAGCCTTGTTGGAGTAGTGGTCCAGGAGGGACTGCAAAACTTCATCTGGAAGAACATTCTTCTCATGGCTTGTCTTGATCTCCACATTCAGAGTCTGAGTCTCTGAGAGGATTGTGGCAGGAACAGTCTCATCTATGACA
Source organism: Brachyhypopomus gauderio (assembly GCF_052324685.1). NCBI lineage: Eukaryota > Metazoa > Chordata > Actinopteri > Gymnotiformes > Hypopomidae > Brachyhypopomus > Brachyhypopomus gauderio. The sequence continues at coordinate 13,758,987 of NC_135214.1, forward strand.
GTGGCCACAGCTGCCTGAGTGACAGAAGGCTGTGAAGAAATGCTACTCACATTCAGCGCATAGTCCCGATTCGCCGTGGTCGCCTGGAGGTAACGTTTCTTTTTAAGGAACTGCATGGCATCGTCATAATTTGTGCTGCATCCAACCGGCTTTGCTGGCCCACCCTGGAGAGGATCGACTGTCTCCAAGTCAGAGCTTGGCTCTACATCCAATAGGCCCTTGTTATCCACAATCTCAAATGTATATCTGGTGACCTTTCCCTCCTCAAACGTTGACAAGGGGGAAGAAGGCTGGGGTTGTCCCAAGGGTTGCTGCTTCACATTCTTCTTGCTGGCAATCTTCTTAAGCACCAACTTTGGAGGAGTGACGATATCTTCAGCAGATGATTCTCCTGTAAGGTGCCGGTTTCCTGGTGAAGACCCAGGAAGTTCAACAGAATATTCTGCCACTACATACTCATCCTTCACCTTCGTGGTCACAGCGTAAAGAGGAAGACATTCATTCTTGCCAAGCCTGACTTCCGACTTCTGTTCACCACTGCACTCCACAACTCTGTCGGCGACAGCAGTGAATGGAGTGCGATTTTTATCAGAGGACTTTTGACGTTTTTTCTTGGGTAGGGCACACTCCTTGGAGGAGAAGGAGAACGCAAGGGTTTCTGGATCTCTCCCGAGGAGAAGGCCTTCTCTGGCAGCGGCTTTTTGAGCCTTCCTTTCTTTGTTTTCATGGCACATGCGCCTATGCTTCAGGACTCTATCAGTTCTGGAGAAGTACTGAGGAAGAAATGAATAAACATCCAAATTAACAACTTTACAGAGATCCAAAATACACGCCTCCTCCACTCTTATATTAAAAGCAAAAGGGTGCAGGGATCACATGCATTCTTTAAAAATGCTATAAAAGTAGAATTTGTTATTGAGCTCATGAGTGAAAGTTTAGGCATTATCAAAGAGTACAATGAACTCATAAAACAGAACAACTATTATAAAATGAATAATTCAGGTCATAAAAGCTGATTGGCTGAGACACCTTAGAAGCAGCTGTAAAATCCTGCACGCACGGGCACTCACAATGATTAGATTCTGCATGAACGTTCCAGGTTTTCAAACTGTGTATGTTAATAACAAAAGTAGAACATGTTGCCTGGAGGGTGAAGTATTTATTGTGAATATTGTAAATAAAAAAAAATTATATTGAGCATTGGTGTATTTTATAGCATATTGTTTTTGTCCTAATTGTATTAAATCAATGAGCCACTTGAGGCCGTGCATTACAGTGCTTTTATCAGAGGTAGGCGCGTCTTGGGTACGACCACAGCACTACATCGCTTTAATTCACATCCTCTCATGGACTTTTTACTTTAGACTAGTGTAGATATTAGAATTCCATCATCCCAACCTGGTGACAGTAATCGCACTGATAGGGCTTCTCCCCACTGTGGGTCCTCTTGTGTCTCTCCATATGATATTTCTGAATGAATCTCATTCCACATTCATCACATCGAAAAGGCTTTTCTCCTATTGGGAAGAGAATTGGTTACAGTTCTGTGTTCCTCCATTCTACATTATGCACTTAATAAAAATAAAACTAATTTTATTTGATGAATTCATAATGCAATATCCAGAATACCATTTGTAAACAAACTGGTGTCTGTGGTCTGAAAACAAGATAAAGGTTTTAATGTAATTTCTTACCGGTGTGAATTTTCTCATGTCTCTGCAACAGATACTTCTGGATGAAACGCATGTCACACTGACTACACTGAAAAGGCTTTTCTCCTGTAAGTGTATTTGAAATGAGGATGAGAATGGGGGAGAGGCCTAATGAAGACAAACTTTAGATTTGCATGTTTAGCATGTGTACATTGGGTTACGTTACCTGTGTGAATGAAAACATGCCTTTGTAGATGGTAATTTGTTCGGAAAGCTGCATTGCAGTGTTCACAAATGTGAGATTTTGGACTCTGATGTCCTAGTGACCCATCCTCATTAATGGTGAGAATCTAACAGGGTGATAATTTAATGTAAATTTACAGTCACATTTGTTCAGCTTTCAACGTTCTCATTTACTACTTCAAAAAAGTGAGAACACAGGGTCATTAAGAGTAAATCAAATGTTGCATCTCCATGATTTACAGTGTGATGGTATCGCTACCTTGGCAGGTGATCGCTGCTTTCTCTTCTTTTTTTTGTGACACTCCGTAATGTCCCGCCCCCGTTTCTTGTCTTTCTTAGTGAGAATCAGTGAGTCAGACAGCTTCATTTCTTGTTTAATATTCACCTGACAAGAATACAATTTAATGTTAGATCTTACTCTAAAATCATCACTGTTTAATAAAAGTCAAACACAGAAATCTATATTTTAATAGTGAAATTACAACAAAAAAGCAAAGTTAAAGCTCTCTGGCATTCACTGAATGACCCAGTGACATAAGATCACAAACACTACGACGTCCAGGGGCTCACGGGCATGTGGAGTGTGTACGGCAGCTTATGGGAGAGCCGCTGGGAGAACTCTGACTGTTCCATCGCATCATTCTTCACGGTCTCCTCGTGAACCATTAGTTCATCGTGTGAGATGAGGTCATGTGAGGACAGTGTCCCTCCAGTTAGGTCTTCATCCTCCTCCTCATCATCATCTTCTGCAAGGAGTGGTTGGTTGGCCAAGCTCTTTTCCCCAAGAGCCAGGGCTAAGCTTCCTCCCCTCCTGTCCACCCCTGATGGCACCAAGGCTCTTGATGAGTGGTGTAGGCCCAGGGTGCCACATCTGATCAGCATTCCCTCTAGCTTGTCATCGATGTTCATCTCTGTGACTTATTTAGCTGGTGTTACGTACCAGGAAAGGGCTGACGGTCATTGACGTATTAAGTTTTCTTGACAGGAGTCTCTACAGTTGCCCAGAGGATATTACTCTCCTGTCAACCTGAGTGAAGATGGATGTACAGAAATAGATGAGACAAAAAACAAAACGTCTGTCTTCAGTTTCTAATGGCTACGTCAAGAAAAAAAGTCATTTCATTCAATAGCTTATAACAAGTTAAAATAAGATCTTTACAAGGGACAACGCACACTATTACAGAACCCTAATAAATAAGACACCCATATACACACACGATTCTGAAACACATTTAGGACCAATAATCTTGACAATCTCAAATATTAAACCTTTTGAAGTCACATGTACAGCTGGCAGAGCTGAAGAAAAAAACAACTACTACTTACTGGGTAGCACATCTGAAGCAACGTTAATTAGCCATCTAGCTAGCTAGGATCACTGAAAATAAAGTAAGTTCAAGGTTTCAAGTCCTCTTTCAAATAACTAGTCAACTGCAGCGAAGTCATGTCGTTTTCGTCATGAAAACTCAGGTTAACCAGGCTACCTACCTCTAGCTACCTAGGAATTTTAATCCTGGGCCCTGGTAAAAATTTTTGTGTAACTTAAAAAAAAAAAAAAACCCTGATGTTACCAGTAAATAATGTTCTTGTAATAGGCCATGTCCTTGCGAAGTCAGGTGGCTGGCTAACAGGTTGTGGCGTTAGCTGGCCAGCAGTGTAGACAGTGAAGGGCAGGTAGCCCATTACTGGGAGAGCTCGGTTCGTGTGAAACCTTCACGGTTAACAGCTCGTCCCAACACGGCGTCGGTGTCCCGTCTCTCCCCCGAACACCACAACCGCACACCTAGCCAGCTAAGCTAGCCGCTCGGCTGGGCTAGCCGCCAAATGAATATTTGAATAGGCACCGCCACACAGACTCCTCGGATAATCCACGTAAAAACCCCCTTTATTATGAAAAAACACGAATTAATTCTGCTTGTAAATCGGCGTGTGAGTGTAAACAGCGCCGCTGTCGCAGGGCCCCTAACCAGCCAGCTTCGTGCCCCAAACTGCACCCTGACCGTCAGTTAGCTGGCCGCCTAACTCCGTGTATTCGGGTTCCAGGCCTGGAAAATCACAACCGCGGCTAGCCGAGCCGGCTAGTCAGTTAGCCACGACGGACAAGTTGCACTTTGACAACGACACGATTAACTACTCGATTTTTTTGGATAAATTTAAAACAGTCAGCGAGCAATTATATGCAAGCTACAACTATAAACTATCTAGCTAGCGTTACATTACGTTACCTTACTCGTTTTTTTTGTTTTGGTTTTTTTTTACAGCGCCGATGGCAACGCAAAATTAGCAGTCATGATCTTCGTGTAAAAGTTTTCTATGCAGGTTGACGGGGACTGGTTAGCTGGAAGGCTAACGGCTAGCCTGTTACATTCCATCCGTGCGGCAGCTATTCGCGGTGCATTGTGGGAGCTGTCTGGCTCCTCGAATTCATGCAGGTGGAGAGAAGATGGATTTAGATGTGTCATGCGCCGCCCGAGACAACAGGGATGATCTGTTTGCATGTCGTCTGATTTCATATTCATTATTGGTTGCATCAAATATGTAATGATTCCTAGGGCTGTTTTAGGTGTTGCTTTCGATTTTCCCCATGATATCTGTGCAACTACCAGTGTACTTCATTAAGCCATGCGTGAAAAGCATGGCATATAAAATATTTTGAATCCTTACTGGAACATTCTCCTCTCAGAAGGTGTAGTATTTTTTTGCAAAAACAAAACTGCCTTGACAGGACCAATAAAAAACAGTTAAAGTATATAAAAGTATACAAAAGCTTTGTGGTTTTGACCTATTTTTTCCCCACCACCATAATAGAATACTCTCAGCCACCAGACACTTTATTTTTATTATTTTAAATATTAAATCCCATCAGTAGACAATGTTGCTCAGATGCATGGGTTAATGTATCAAAAAAGTTAAAGGTTTATGCCTAAAATAAGCTCCATTTGTGTCACTCCATTTTTGGAGGTACAAGAAGTGAGATGATTCCTCATTACATTAGAACCATTCAGGAAAACACCAACAGGAAATGTTCCACTAAAACGGCATCTGGCATATTTGAAATCCGACATACATTTTAAAGCCCCACTGAAAGGCTCAAGTCTCGTTAATGTAGAAAATATACATAAATCTAAAATGGATATAAATTATAAAATATAAATCTAATACAAATATTGCTAAGCATATTTTCAATGCATCTCAATATTTTAATTATTCACTTCTGTGTAAACCTTTCAGACAAGAATTTGACAAATTAACATTTTCTCTCTCTTCCACTTGTAAAAGTCTAATTGTGTTTGCCGGCATTTCTTCTGAATTTGAAAGAAGGCCAATTTGTACTGCATTTTTTCACTGCCGACACTATCACAGAGGTATTTGAAGCGATTTAAAACGTCCTAACACAAGAGGGCAGCATGAACACACTAACAGACTCAACGCAATTTTGATACACTATTGTATTCATCTTACCTTCTTATACCAGCACAACACACACTATTACACCATTACCACATCGGTGTTACTGCAGTGCAAAGAACGATGCCTGCTCTGGTCCCGACCACTGAAGGACAGGCAAAAGGGGCTCATAAAGTACACAGAGAAATGAATGAACTACTCTCTGTAACTGCAGAATTATAAAGTGCTCCAATGATGTCAAGAGAGCAGTTATAATGGGCATTGAGTGTCGCTACTAGGAGGCGTTTCTAATAAAGTGTTAGTGAGTGTGCAAGCTTGTATCAAACAGTCCACATAGAAGGGCACCCCAAGGCTCAAATGATACTTTACCGTTATGTTCTTGGCTACAATGCTTTTGGAAAACTCCAGCTTTTCTGAGCGAGCGAACACGCACGCACGCACACACACACACACACACACACACACACACCAAATAGGAGATAAAGCCAATTATATGAAGACAAAAATGAGATATTTTGATTATTTTCAGTAACATTATTAAATCTTTAAAATAAACAAGATCATAAAATAGAAAATGTTTAAAAAATTGTATTTATTAGTGTTTGCACAATAAAACAGCAAATATCGTACAATTGGCTCCAATGTGTGTTATTGAAGTTATCTGTTCAATATTATTCTGCATAAACCAAAACAAAAACAGCAAGCAAAAAAAAAAAAAAAAAAAAAAACCAAACACCAGGGGTTGGGTAGGCCAGGCAAAGTTCCTCACAAAACTGTTACATGGGGAAATTATTGTATCCTGACTTTCCTGTGTGACCTTCATATTTCTTCAGAGCCAGATTTAAATCAAAATACTGACCCACCCACACACCATCAAAAATTACAAGTCCAGCATTCATAGTGGAATCCATGGCCACAAAGAAAATATGCAGCATAAGGTCTCGCATAAGACATAAACAGCAGGCTTATATTTTTCAACCTAATTGGACCATATAAAGGGAGTAGGCCAGTGGTTATAAAACAGTTTGCGTGTCCTGGCAGAGTTTGCAGAAAGTGCTTACAATGAGCATTCAGAATTTTATTATGAACATCAGCAGAGAGATGTCAGCCATAGGCCATGTAAGCTCAGTTATCAATAATCCTGGATGCTTTATTTCCAGAATGTATTCACCCCCTCAATATAAAACAGAACTTTGTACTTTTAAGTTTCTACGGAATGGGCATGATTCGGATGGTTAGAGAAACCCTAAAGTGATGGTCCTGTACTGAAACTCTGAAAATGTTTTCTGTCATTAGAGCCTCAAATGTTTGTGGCACAGACAGTCTGGCACTGATGTCAACCATAAGCAGATCACAAGACATTTCTCCGGGTACACAAAGTCATTAGTGCTGTTTTCAAAAAGTATAAAACATATAAAAGAGGAATGATTTTAGCATGGATATTTGCATAAAGTTACTTCATTAAAAAGAAAATGATTTTACCATAACCTGTAATCCTTCAGTCCTTTCAGAATTTACATAAATCTTTGTACATACATTTCATTAATGACAAAGAAAAGTGATTCCAACTATTTTGTTTTTTAGCTTGTACAAACAAAGCTCCTGGGCATTTGGTATGAAAAAGTGGTGTAATCCACACCAGTCAATGATGGAAAATAAATAGAATAAAAATTCCTCCAGTCATTACTTTATTTATGCATGTATGTTAATGCATTCTAATATATTTACGCAATATACCCCTAGATTGTAGTGGATTTTAGCAGAGGAAAATGTCATATTCAGAGGAAAAAGTTCCATTCCCCTAGGTCAGCCTAGGGGTGTGCTTCTGTGGCAACGGTGGTTCCTGTACCAACGCAGATTGTGCCTAGAGCTCATACTTACTGAGCATCTCTGCAAGAGTGCTGATCTAGGATCAGTTCGGTCTAAATGTTGGTATTCACCAGGAGATGAACAACTGATCCCAGGTCAGCACTCTTACCCCGAAGTGTTTGTACAGCTGTATGGCCGTGTGGTAAAACTCTGGCTCGAGTCACAGCTCACATCTTGCTGAAGCACTCTTTAGCATTATTCCATACTTGAATTCCCTACAGACCAAAATCAGGAGTTGGGAAACAATTACGATTCCTCTTAATTTGAGGTTAAAACCACAATATTTTGTTAAGACTTGTGTTTTTTCCATTGTTACCAACAACGATTACATGCTGTGAGCCAAGATCGGCTTTGTGTCTCATTGTTATTATATCACAGAAATATGAATATAGATATCACACAGAGCTTTTAATATTTGGGTGTTTGTCACTGACTATTACGCTACACAGTCTATAAGCTTCCTCTATTTCCTCCTGTACATGCCCCTATGTCTACAAAGGGATCACTCACCTTTTTACACATGCCGATTTGCATGATGGCATAACTGATGAGAGCCTCTTTGAGGTCTCTGTCTTTCTGTTCCTGGAACCTCTCTATGTCCTCCCAAGCGTTTTTCACAAACTCTCTACACACAAGAATAATGGCAAAATAGGGCAATTCAGGTCTCATGTGGAACCAGTAGCCATTATGAATGAAGAACAGCTCGTATTCAGACTAAAACCACTCCATCCTGGTCCTAGCCCAGGACAGCAAAGTGGACCAACCAACCTTATAATATTTTTATTTTAAGTAAAACGTAATTATGAAGTAAAAAAAAGACTGCTCACTCGCACTCTACGTTTCTCTCCTTCACCATCTCCTCTCCCTCCTCAATCTGGGTCTCCAGCGTTTTCAGTTTGGCCTCTCTCTGCTCAGGCGTCTCCTGGCCAAACAGCTTGCTCGTCATTCCTTTCAGCGAGAAGGTTCGGACAGTCTGCAGAAAAAGGTTCGATCAGAACTGGATGTAAACGTGTATGATCTTCCCTTAAAAGGCTGTGTTTTCTCCATAGATCCCATATTCATGAAGACGGTATAAGTGACTGCTCTGAATCTCTGACATTTTCCATTTCCATGTTTGTCATTTCCAGTTATCATCAGCTCCGTCAAATTGTGTTCAAAACTTTGTCCAGCAGGCAATTTATGAAACACAAAAGCTTAAAAAACCATTAAGCCGTTGGGTTATTAGGTGTAAGATGGTCTAAATGTGGCTCATTGTGAGCAATTTCTGCAGGCCCAAGTTAGAAAAGCAAATGGACCAGAAAGCCCTGATGCTACAGCCCACTGCTGGACGACGACAGAGCTGGGGTAACCGCGGGGCTGTTCTGGTAGTGGACGGACACTCACCCCAGTAGCCAGCTCCTCCCTCTGCTGTTTCTTGGACACCAGGTCCTGCGCGGTCATCTCCAGTTCAAACTGACAAAGTTCATGTTTCCTGCACACAGCCCTGAGCACAGTACAACACCAAATCAACCACTTGAAAAAAATAAACAATTAAAGAGAAAAAAATAAACACTAAAGAAACAAAGACAAAAGCAAGGGTAATTTAAACTACGGTAATTAAACCCCCCCCCATGGGCCAATCAGACTGAGTTTTAAACACTATACCCCTGCTACAGCGTAAGAGATAATATCATTGACCACTTCACTTTTTTTTTTTTTTTTTTCAAAGGCCAAATAATCTAACCAATATTACTTTCGGTGATGGCAGCGGCGTGACAGAAGAGGCCTTTGAGCGGTCTTTGAGCGGCCAGACCAGACGTGCAAGAGGCAAAGTCCCTCCAACTCTGCCCACTGCTGCTTAGTACTGATGAGTCCTTCTCCCTTTAGCTTTTACTTCCAGCTCTAATCTAACACACATGGGCTTGAAACTAAACTCTGGAGCGTGATTCGTGTTTCTGTTTTGAAGGCCATGGCTACAGGCTGTATACTTTACTGTGTGCATCAGAGGAAATACACTGATCCAAAATCTGTTTGTCATTCCGATTTTGTCATACATATTTGAATGTATATTGACATTTTAGTCACACCATCATTCATATTTTAAATAATTCAATTGCATACAATCATACATGTGCAGATCATTGCGAGGAACCTTTAAAATATCTGACGTGCAGTGTGTTGATGCTCTCAAAACTTCAAGGAGTGCTAACTGATGACCCTTACAAGTAACCAAATACACATAATACTGAAAGTGCCCTCCTGAACCAGAACCCCATTAACAGCTGTTAGTAAAATGCTCCATTAACAGCAGTTATTAAACCCTAAATCACAAATGTAATACCAACGGGAGATCATGTACTCTGTTACCATCATTTTAAACAATTTTCCAGAGGCAGAAGAGATACATCAGAGCAAAACATTTTGAATACTAGACCTTAATGCCTCCATGTAGAAGAGATATTCCTTCAGCTGGTCGGCATAATGTTCCTCTTCCTCAAGTATATCATCTATGGAAGCAGCATACCTATCAAGAGAAAAGGCTCCTGTTCAATCCTTCAAATACACACACAGGCGTGAAATATCTCAAATGTGCATCACAGTGTGAAGTATATTAAAGATCAGGAGTTTAGGAGTAAGTGCTGTACTTGTAAACCCCTTAATCCAGAAATGGAAACTGCTGCTCAAAGCAACAGAGTAGCCACAAAGCACGGAACAGCCCTTCTTAGAAATGAGGGTTTCAATCAGATAACACACTTCATTATAAAGAAAAATTTTTTTTTACCAGAAGAAACAGCACTTTGGTGCATGAAGGCAAACGAAGGCTCATCGCGTTCACATGCATTTGACTTAATCCTTGGGAAAAGACGAGAAACATGAGCCGCGGAGCTGCCCTGACAGCTACCGAAGGAAGCTGATGATGGACAGGCCGCCTGCCCTCACGAGAGCACAAACAGCAGCTGACAGGGAGCCACAAGACCAGGCTTGGGACTAGATAACCTCCGACCTTGCAGCCGAGCACAGCAATCTGGAAGGCATCAGGGCAGATGGCAGCACAGACCGACAGAAGTCGTACAAGGCTGGCTACCATCAGGCTAACACCACCAACCACAGGCACCGATACTCCAGTGAAGTTGTGACAACTCCTCAACGTTTCAAGAACGCTGCTAATCTTTTTGGCTCAGGCTGCTACAGATACATTTGTTGTGAGCCAGCCAAGCTGAAACACAAACCTCCCAGGAGTTTACCTTCCCGACTACTTGTTAGAGGGGTCAGCGGTAGTGGTGAGGGCTTCACTAGAAACTCGAGTGCCTTCAGATCAACTCCGCAAATGCATTTTACAGCTCTGGACAGGGAATCAGATTTACGTGCTGCGGGGCATCGTGCAGCACCTTCAAACTTCAGCTCTGTCGATGAGCTCTCAGGGGGTAACAGGATAGGCTGGGGGGGGGGGGGGGGGGGCGCACTGATCCTTTAAAGGCTGCACGAGAAGAGCTCATAAAGTGGCAGTGGTATAAAGTAATGTTCTGTGCACGTGTGTGCATGCATATGTAACGAACAGAATGAGGTTTGGGGGGGGCACTCACGCATCCATGTGGTGTCCCGCACTCTGTAGTCCGTCGCCCATTTCTCTCTCGATGGCACTCCACTCACTGTCCAAATCAAAAGAGCTCATCAGCTGCCACTGGGAGATTTTTCAATGTGCCTGAAGCACTAAACAAATTGAAACTGCTTCTAAGTGCCAGATATAGTATAATAATATAATATATAATTATAATATAAACAGCTTGGTTTCAAAGATCAGTCACTAACTTTTGTAACATTAATAATATTTTCAGCCGTGATAACTAATTTAAGTAAGTAATTGAACGTGGTAAAACAGTTACAGTGGGCACCAAAAAAGAACTAGTAAAATTAAACTACATCAGGCTTCAATTGCCTGTGAAGAAGGCCGAACAGACACTTTGTGGTATCAGCTTTAGAACTTCAGAAGAACAGGGCAGGATCTCATCAACAAAATGCTGGTTACACTACAACCTCAACTGTGAGCCATTATCTGCTATAGACCAGGATTAACAGGCTTTATGGGTATCGAACAGCATGAATGTTAGGTGTGACCAGTGACGTGAACCATATGTATGCAATCCTAAAGATTACAACAGCACTGTTTCTATTGTGATGCACTGTGTCAAAACTAAAATAAAATCCCCACCTGAAGACTCTGCCGTAATTGCCATGAACTTTGTAGACCCCATACAGGCGATCAGCCACTCTCTGAATAAAGAGTTCAAATGAGTTAGCAATGAATTAGCACCTCTTATAGCCATCTGCTAAAATGATGTATGAAATGGTGTATGAATATAATTTAGTTGCGTATACGCAATAAGTTCTACAGCTACACATTTATGCAATTAACATGGTTTAGTCTGTTGTATACAATCTCATTCCAAATAAGGCAAGGATTACTGCAGCATTACTGTGATTTTGAAAGCACAAAAAAGCCTGTGGTTTTGGAGTGCACACGCCTGTGTGTGCGCGTGTATGTGCGCGGGTGTGTGTTCATACTCACTGCTCTCACACGCAGCAGCTGCGTTATAACAGACTGCAGCTCATCTCCATAATGCTTCATTTCTGAAAACCTCCTGAGAGAGTGTGAGTGAGAAAGACAGAGTAAGAGAGAGAGAGAGAGAGACACACACACACACACACACACACACACACACACACACACACACACACACACACACACAGGGTCAAGGCTTAAATACAACATATGATGTTGCTTTGACACTCCCTCCTTCCCCAAACTTGTTTTTTTCTGAAAGAGGACTCATAACTGTGGGCTGCACTACTGATACAATTGTCTGCATCCCTAACAAAGCCTGTGGTAAATAACTTACTTGTCTGGATTCTTCACCCTGAAGGTAGCGTTTAGAGCCTTCAACCTCGAATCTGCCTGTAAAAGATGACAAAAGAAATTATCAAACAAACATCAAAAAACAGCAACAACAGATTTTTAAGGGAAACCACAAAAACCCTTCAGAGCAATTTGAAACACTACAACCCTCTCCCACCCTCCAGAAAAGGGGGGGATCTGTGGGATGGTCCAGGCAGCTCAAACAGACTTCCTCTAGCTGTTTATATACACTAGCATGTACCGATAAAAGACCCCTCACTGCAGCAGTACTCTAACTGTCACATGTCATTACCATACTGAGAACTAGAACCTACAGACACATTAATATTCATCCAGCTCAATATTGGTGTGGCATATTTAGCCATAAGTACCAATATACAGTCAAGCTACATATCGAAACTAAATTACATACATGCAGTATGGGTCTCAAGGAATGCACGAACACAAATAGACATAAATCACTAATGAAATACCTTTGCCTGAAATCCGGTCTCAAATACCATTTCCTTCCAACCCTGTTCCTGTAGTGGAGAGAAGTCATTTTGAGACTGTCAAATATAATAGTCTTTATAACAGAACATACTACCAAAGTGTGAGACCTTAGTCAATATTGTACATTTGTGTGATAAAGTAAATCATGCTTAAAAGCCTCAGAGATACAATATTTGGAATAATTCACAAGAGATTAAAATAGATTAAGGTACCAACAGACAGAGCATGTGTTTGATTATGGTTTCTACCATAGAGGGTCATTAAAACTTTTGTGGCATTTTGCACTGAGGAACGTCTCTTCTTATTCAAATCAACCCTACCTGAGTGAGAAAGGAGAAGAACATCTGGTCATTGGACAGGACTGGATGGGAGGCGACACGGAGCAGGAAGTTCTCCAGCCCCACCCTTCGCCTCTCCACAAAGTCCGGATCCAGATTGTCCGCCGACAGCTTGTGCCACACAAACTCTGCCTGCGACATCAGAAAACCAGTAAGCTAGAATCCTACCAACGCCTGCAAGCATTTCAGCAAGATATTGCACTTACCCGCTTCTCTGGTAAAGGTGGAACGACTATGAATGGATAGGTGACTAATAAATAGTTTCTGAGAAGCTCAAATTCACTGTAACGCCTCCACAGAGAGTCGGGGGTAGGATTGGCCCCTTCAGCCACAGCATCGACCGCCCTGCAACAGAAAGAGTTGAGCAAGGTATTTATTGACCATTTTGAATGGCCGAAGGAAATACCACATATGGGTTTAACAGTATAACCAAGGATACCACCATGGTCAGCATTTGCATAATGTGGCATTAGTATTTTGCCAAATGAGGATGTTGGGATTTTGACAGCTGTAAATGAAATGGTTTTACTCCAGGAGACAATGGCTGTGAGAATAATATCGGCGGAAATCCAACCTTGACCTCACGGTTCAGAACAGTTTTCTGCTACCATCCCCTCAAGCAGTTGAAGGAAAACCAAGGAACAAAATGTTGGACACTGAACAATCTACTCTGAGAAGAAATGAACCCTTATACACAAGTTTCAAGAAACAAAAACCAGTGAAATCTGAATTTGCTCTCCAGGTTTAACCAAGCGTCCCAATAAAACCGAGTTAACATAAACACAAAGAAGATCCACAATCTTTCAAATGTCTTGAACTTAGACCATAAAAGTTGAAATCTTCAGGGTCTATTCAAACATACACCACAAATTCAGCTGTGATGAGTAATCCTAGTGCCTGGAACCAGGAGTTCTTCTAATTTAGGGGCAGAGCACCACTAAAACGCCATAATACAGAGCAGCAAAGCAAAGGTCTTGTATGGAATTTTCCTTATATTGTTTCACAAGTTAGCAAAGCATTACACTTAATGAGAAGCAGGCCATCTACTTTAAATGCAATTATACAGTTGGCAAAAGTACACATCAGAGGAAGACAAGAGAAAGAGAGAGGGGAAAAAAAGAGGCTAACAGGGAAATGTGAAAGAGGGGGCAGAGAGAGATGGGGGAGCCCCTGAAATGAGAGAGCAGGATCCAGAGGACTCCAGGGAGGAAATGAGAGCCCATAATGGGCTCTATGCTAATAACCCTCACAAGATCAGCAGTTCCACACTCGCTGGGAGGCATACTGTACCCCATCTGCGTGACTGTGCCCAAGAACCCAGTCACCCCAAAACTGCTCACCCTGCATTGTATGGGATAAATAAACACAGACTGTATGCACGCGTGCGTGTGTGTATGTATGTGCAGCTTGCACAGATCCCCAACAAAACATGTGTTTCCTTTTATGGGGAGATCTGACAATACTGCTCTGTGCACTCCAAGGCCGCGAGTGTACAACACAGGATTTTTCAGTTTGCAGTGTTTTGTTTAGAAATGACTTGATGCTGAAGCAGCCTGCATTAGCATTGAGCATTCTGCCCCAGGCGAATATCTCTGTAGCTAACAGAAGTCTGTTAATGGTGACCCTACTGTAGATGTTGAATGTTTGCCACAAAGCAGCACTGCTCGAATGGTAGCACACAACCTGGCTCAGTGAGTTAGATGGGCTGATAAAAACGCAAATGTTGTGACTTTATGAATGGGTCCTGTGACAGAGTTAAATTAGCATGTGCCTCTGGTCCTAAAGTCAACACAGCTGAGACAGTGGTTCAAACCACTGACCCGTCTCTTGCATAAAAAGTGACACTTCTTGTTTTCCAGAAGTGCTATTGAGTAAGAGAAACAAAAACAAAAATTGCACACTCTCCCACAGAGTTCCTGATTCGTATGAGGAGTCTCTACATCTTGAGTACTGCACAACACTGTGGAGATGGACGACGAAAAGTGGACAGGCTTAGTTGAACGGGAGAGGACAACCTTTCGTAAACACCAAAGCATGCTTTGCACTCTAAAGCTGGAACGCCTCTCCAGTGTTACATTTCCGACAATGTGCTGGGAGTTGGGCGTAGATTTACACCAGCTTGTCGCTTCTGTGAGCCTTCAGCAGGACTGGGAAAGTCCGGTACTGGACAGCCACCACTTGGCACAGTTTAGTGTTTCCACTATCAACAAATCGTCAAGCCTTTGATAATCTGAACATGATGCGAGAGGGATGGAAAGGGAAAACATGCTAAGGCACGAGGCTCCAGGACCTGAATATCCTTTAAGGTCATCCTTTGCCCATATGGCATTAACATAGAAAGCATGTTGTGATAAAGGATGAATGTTTTCTGAACAATCAAATGGTACCCCTGGCCCCCACACACAATAAAAATAGCCCCCCGCCAAAGATAAATAATTCTCACACTACTAGCAGGAGATTTATTCAAATTCATACCCCAAAAGCCCTAGACTTCAATGGCCGGTTTCAGTCACCTTAATCTTGGATTATATTCAGTCATCTGGACATACTGGTTTTGAGCATACCTAACCTTTCCCCTTAGCTTCTCCCACACGTCCTTTTACTTACCACACATGAACCACAACATAATTGCACTGCTGAATTGCAATGAACATTACAACGGGCAGGACAATTCATGAAAAGGATAAGTTCAGTGAAGCCTGGGCCTGAATATTATAAATGCACACGGTCACACAAGACCATGCTGACATTCACCCTGTTTTTATTATGATCACTTAGTTTTCTTGACGAATATGACACTTAAAACAGTTCAGGTACAGAAATAAAGATGGTTGGACTCAGCTTTTAAACTCAACAGTATTAAAGTTAACGACAGGGCAGACAGAGGGGTGAATGATTTACCGTGTTTCGATGAGGTATACAGTGTAAGTTTCCTGAATGCTCACTGCGTTTTTTCCTGTTCTTTTCTCGGCTTCAGCCACTCCGATCTCCATTCTCTTTAAAAGAGTGCTCCCCGTCTCAACCATCTGGGGGAAGAAATGTAAACACGCCTATTAAGAATGTGTTTATTTAATAAAAGGGAAAAATGAACATGTGGAAAAGTGTAAAACACTCGTCTGACTGTCACTCACAACTGTCTTGGCATTCAAGACGGATCACAAGATCTCACTCATCTGACCATGTACCTGTGAGCCCAACACAACCACCCGGTGCCTTTACTTACTGCACTTCGAGGTAGAGGTGTATTTCACTGAAATATGTTCTTATACATATTTAGGCAAAGTGTTTTTTATGCTTTATGATTTCCATGTGCACGCAGTATCAAAGCCAACGAGTTATTTACTAAACAAGATGTCCAGCGGTCGGTGGACAAGTTGCAGTCTGTGACATGTACACCTAGATAGCTCGCAAACGTTTGCTGGAAAATGAAACTAAACTATTTCTAGACCGGGTGTCACAAAACTAGACTTGTGCGGTCGTTATAATCTCAGAACAGCATCAGAGAGGTTTGGTTTGTTCCGGCCGTTAATCGACACGATTAGTCAGCTATTCCTCTCCAGGAGACTCCGTGGACGGACGTCGGGCCTCTCTGAACCGACCAGCTTCCGTCAAGACCGACTTACCCTGCAGCTCAGGGAACACTCGGGTTTTGTTTTAAAAGCAACAGAAAACAACATTTTTTTTTACCGTGTTTTTAATATTGTTTTCTAACTCCGAAGGTGTTAAGTCAGTGTTTCCAATCACCGCTACTTCTTCGCTTCCCGTATCCGCCATAATCCCGACTGTGTCCTTTTTTGACGCATGCGCATTTGAACGCACCCTCCCTCGCTCGTTATGGTTTGATTACTCGACCAGATCAGACGACGAACGGGATGTGGAATAAAAATAATTGATATGAAAATAAGACAGTTGTCAAAAACTATTCACTGAAGTGCCGCAGTGAAGTATGGTTCAAATTAAAGCATTCTAAAAGAATAAGAAAATTAAAAGAGAAACGTAAAAAACTATAAATTAAAAGAGGAAAGTGTAATCAATTTATTTATACATTTATTCACAAAAAGATTATATAACACGAAGCAACAATCAACATTCAGTATTCTATTATTTGCCTTTTGCTCTGCCATGAGCCTAGTGAAACATGTTCACTGTCAGTCATGTTGATTTGGTTATAAACTAGGTTAAAATTATTCTTCGTAAGATTTTTTGGTAACATAGCTCTCGTTTAGCTATTTATCATGTGATGTTTAGCGTAGAGAAGATTGAAAAAGCTTTAGAAAAGACTTCTACATTAATTCACTCCGGTTTCTGGGCCGGCCTCTTTACACAGCTGGATTAAAAACATCTGGATCCGCCTACAAGCGACGCTGAGCCAAAAAAACCGCTTCGGTCCTAGCAACTCGTCTTACAGCGCGATTACCTACAACCTAAACCTTCACAGCATACGTGTGGACTTATCTTCGTTTCTGACAAAGAAATGTAAAGATAGCGTTATCCTACAGTCTACAGAATTGCTGGGAACACTGATTTAAGATATCGCTCAAGATTATGGGGCGCAGGCACTGGAGACTCTCGATTCTAACATCTGTTCTTCTGTCGCTCCGTGAGTAGGATCTCTTATTCTATCTCTTGACTTTACGCCGTATTTAGCTGCTGCACTGACCATTGTTTTTAAACCACTATACGACAAAGTTTGTCGGTTTTCATTGGATCCGTTTATCGTCCACTGTAATTTTATGTGAATCTGACAGGCGACAATAGAACGTCAGACAAAGCTTGAAACAAACTTTTTTTTTAGTACATCGTAAGTTTAGGCTAAAGTGCGAGCACTTTTAAAAGTGATTCTTAATGCAACTTTTACTTAGGTAAAAGTAATAAAACTATCAAACTCAGTTTTGTCATCACTTAAGTTGCCTGAAGCAAACAGCTTGAAACAAAGGTTTTAATGCGCAGATGGTATATATAGAACACAGTATCAGTGTTTACCTTAATACTAATGCTAATTATTCATTAAATGTTAAACAGGCATATAGTAACTGATTGTTGTGTGAGTACCTGAAGGGTAAAAAAACGTCACGCCCAATATCTCTTCTCCCTCATTCTCCGAGCTGTCATAATGCATTCAATCAGTATGCATTCAATCAACATACGTTTTATGATGAATGTTTCTTAATTTCTATGCCTTAAGTCCTGAGAAGAATCAAAAATAACTGTACAGTTTGGTACATTGCATTATTAACACGCCTTAAAATGATCACAATACTATGAAAAGTGTGGAAAAAAAGTCACATGAGAAATTTCTGTGGATTTTGTGGTTGATTTGTTGTTATTAGGCAGTGGCGTTAGCCTATGGCACAATGGTCCTGACATATAACAGTATATAAATGTGTCTTGGAATTCTTCTATATGGCATATTTAAAGTTACATATGTTGGAAGTGTATATTTGGAACTCTACATTATATACTTCAAATAATTCAAAACAGGATTTCTGCTATCAAGATGAAAAGATGCAATGAACTGTGACCATACTAAAATGTCACTGTAATATGCAATGGAAATTTCCAGCAGGAAATCCATCTTGAGCCTCCAAATTATCTTAGTTGCATAGCAGAGGCCCCCTTAAATGGATTGGGCGTGTGAGCGAACAGTTACACTTTCACCAACAATTATGAAATATTACTACGTGGGTGGAGAGAAGAAAACCATAACCTCTTTTTCAGACACACCATGCACCAGCTGTTGTTTGAAACTGTCCGATTCAAAATAACTGGTGAATACTGAAAGAGGCAAAGGGCACGTGTGGAGGTACCAGCTCACAGGTTATTATTCAAAGACAGAAGAAATCTTGAGATCCTCACGTGCCGTTCTCGCATCAGCCCTGCTGTCACAGTTTCACACAATGCTAATGTTAAGAGGCTGTAAGCCTCCTTGTGTCTGAAATGTCCTGTCATGCCAGGGGAGAAGAGTCAAGGATGTTGTTTCTCTCTGCCTTCTCAAGAGTAATCCAGAAAATTGTCCTTTGCAGGAAAGGGCTTTCACTGTAACTGAAAGAAGAAAGTCGGAATGACTACATGATAAATGGATAGAAATATCCATATTTAAGTAACTGCTAAACAGGTTATTTGTTCATTTAAAGTGATATAATAAGCATTTCATTTGCAGCCCCAAGATTCTGTGACGCCTGTCTCTTTCCTAAAAGAATTTGAGTTCTAAAACAATGGGGGAAGGATGTGAATAATGCAGTGATTGTGGCATCCAAACACTATATTCTTAGAAAATAACTCAGCCATAAACATTTTGGTGAAGTATATAAATGTATTATTATTGAGCTTAGAACTTTATAGAAAATCTGTAGATCACATTCAAGTGACAAGAGCAGTAAATTATGTTTGATTATGCTGTGTTATTATTTAGGAAGCACTTTGGTACAGAGGAATAAACATGCCACCCAGTGGCTGAAATTGAGTATTACACTGAAAGGTTTCAGAGTAAAGCTCATTTCTTCCAAGACAGGAGAGCCAAACTGAAAGTCTAGTGTGTCCTGATTCCATTTTCTGATTCTATTCAGCCATTCATTAACAAGTGTTTCATTGAATTTACCAGGTGTGTTGGGGCAGGTGAACACTAATTTGTGCAATGTTGCAGCTAACCAGTAACGATCTCCAGATGTATTTTAAAAATTAAACGAAGATTCAAGAATTTAAGGTTGAATGTTTAAGGTAACTTTAATTCTTTAAAGAACATATATACTATGGTCTCTGCAGCACTTAATTCTATTGACAAAGATGCAGATAAAAGACAAAATAAACAAATGATAAGATGATAACAAATAGTGCCTTTAAAGGAGTTGGCTCATGCCATATTTACAATCTAATAAGAGTTTAATGCATTAGAGTGATTAGAACTTGTGAATTACAAATAAGCAATGCTTCAGACTTGGCCAGAATGAACACTTCTGGCTTCAATTTATTTCTGGAGCAGTCACTGCTGATTTTAATTACTGTAAAGTTTACAGAGGAGGCTTTTTTTTTTTGCTTATCCAGCCTTTTAGCTTTTTTCTTTCTCGCCCCCTCTCCTTCTCCACATGTATATTTTGATGGTTGGCATCAGTGAGCATCAGTGAACGTCTGGAAGTGTTTGTGAAATATCTGTGATGCTTCTTTGAATGTTTATCCAGCTCTGTTAGATCACTGCGCTCTCTGAGTGAAACACCCCCACCTGGTTTCAATTAATATTGTTGTAATGTGGCAGCATGAGGACAGTAGAGGGAAGATGCGTGGGAAGGAACATAATGTGGGATCTTTACACTCACATTACAACAGCGTTCGCAGCCTTCACTTTCAAAACACACACACACATACACACACACACACACACACACACACACACACAGAGAGAGAGAGAGAGAGAGAGAGAGAGACAGAGAGAAAACCAAACATCCATCCCAGCACACACTATCACTTAGCTCACTATAGCCCCCTGGGGGACCTAGCACAGCCCACAGGGTCGCATGCGCTCTCTTGCCTGCAGCTCTTCTGATGACTTCCAGCGCTCCAGTGATTTCTCATCGCAGTTATTTTTGTTTTGTTGTTAGCATTATGGCCATATATACTCAATGCTATAATCTAAAGCATGAACCCATGCAGTCAAGTAACGAGAGTTTTGTGTTTTTCTTTATTTACTGTTTCCGTTAAGGATTCCCCTTAGGAGAAATGAAAATCATGGATTTAACAAAATCATGAATTATTTATATTTTTGTGGTGTGATGATATCAGTGCTTTAACGTATGAAATTCTATAAAAATCGTTAAACAACATCTTGCATTACACATTATTTCCTTCAAAGTTCCTAAATGCTGTGGCTATCTTTGCACATTTCAGTGTTTCAGGTCAGTGCGTTCACTCCCAACAGTAATGTCTGTAAGTGGTGTGATCAGTCCATTCCTGTGTGTGAGGACAACATCTGCACGAGTAACTGCAACTTCAGTTCCTTCTGTACCCTGGCTGAAGAGGTCTGTGTGGCTATATGGTAAGTATAGGCCATGGCACCTTTTTAGTAAACAGTACACAGAGTCCTTCAGCTGAACAAAGATGGCTTCCCTATGTGATGAGGCGTCAGCAGGCTGTAACTGTGGCTGGAGCCACAGCAGATGGTTCAGAACAATCATAGTTCGGTCCGTATCACTTTTAATAAACGGAACATTTTTATATACACAATGCAAACGCAGTTTGCCGATAGTAATCAGCTGTTTTTAAAAGTTCTATAAATGTTATAGTTTGCTCAGTGTGTAAATGTGATAAATATGTTTAAAGATATGTCAAAGGTAGCTGTAAACCCCAACATAACACACTCTGGTTTAAACGACCAAGAGCTTTTCCTCTCCGAGCCAATGTTATGGCAATTCATCCTGTTTCTAAAGATTTCCCTTGAGCTAGTTACACACAGCTTGGCCCCTGGGGAGGTTTTCTGGGAAGTTAATCGAACTGACCTCTGATTGACCGTGTAGTAACTGGCCATACCGAGGGAGAGCCAACACTCTGGGGGAACGCAGAGCAGAACCCAACAAAAAAAATGGTCAAATAAAAACTCCCGTTCATCGCTAACACGGGGTGAATAACAAATACATTCAGAACTTTTACAAAAGAGTTGACTTTGGCAGGAAGTACAAAGAAAACTCTGGAGCAGTGATTTCCCAAACACCGTATATTCATTTCTCTCGCTATTTGCCCTGGAGGAGCATTCCTAAACACCCAGAAAGATTTATTTGACTCTCTTATCTATGTTAAAACTTCACCGCAAAAAAAAAAAAAAAAAAAACTTTTACAACTTGAATGAATGTGTATGCGTGTGTGTTCTTCACAGGAAGAAGGTCAATGAGACTGTGAGTGTCCAGACTCTGTGTCACAATCCTCGCCATGCACTGGAGAACACGGTTCTGTCCAACGCCAGCTCCACAGAGTGCGTGATGTCTCCCCTGCCATCTGAAAGCGGCATGCTCTATCTTTGCAGCTGCATCAGAGAGCAAGACTGCAACGACAAACTCATCTTTGACAAAGGACCAAATGGTGAATTCTAGCCTATTTGACATTTTAAGCTTTTTAATGGTTGGATGTATCAGGCGCATACATAACTTGATACTATTTCACTTTTAGGTTTTTCAAGGCTGAAGGGCAAAGATGTGATTCCAGTGGTTGTAATAAGCCTGGTCCCTTTACTCCTGGTGGCTGTCATTGCTACGATGGCCTTTTATCTGTACCGTACACGACAGCTGAACAAGCAGCCCAAAAACTGGCCCCCGAAGCGAACGCACTACAAGTCCTTTGAGCCACCGGAAGGCTGCATTCGAGAAGCTGATGGCATCGACTACCACGGCAAGCTGCTGTCGCTCAGCAATGGAGGGAATTCAGACATGTCGTCAAGCTGTGCAAACAGCCTGAACCACAACACAGAGCACCTCCCCATCCAGCTGGAGGCGCTGGTGGGTAAAGGGCGCTTTGCCGAGGTGTGGCGCGCACAGCTCAACCACAGCGACTGCGGCCAGTATGAAACAGTGGCGGTGAAAATCTTCCCTGCCGTGGAATATGCCTCCTGGCGAAATGAGAGGGCCATCTTCTCAGACGCCAACTTAAAACACGAGAACATTATACAGTTTCTCACGGCAGAGGAGCGTGGTGGCACAGCTAGCACCCCCCAGAGGCAGTACTGGCTTATCATGACTTATCATGCCCTGGGTAACCTGCAGGACTTCCTCGCCAGTCATGTTCTCAGCTGGACCGAGCTGTGTGCGATGGCAGGCTGCGTGGTGCGAGGACTAGCACACCTACACAGTGACACCACAGCCAGCGGCACGCCCAAGGTGCCCGTAGCTCACCGAGACCTGAAGAGCAGCAACATTGTGGTGAAAAGCCACAGGGAGTGTGTGCTGTGCGACTTTGGCTTGGCCCTGCGGTTGGACCTCACCCTCACTGTGGATGACTTCGCTAACAGTGGGCAGGTGAGGAGGACAGATACCCCTGTTCCCTGCTCTGTTCACAAAAGCATTTTTGTACTGTCTTCTAGGCATCTGTTACCTAGAAAAAAGAAAATCTCCCTAAAAACAGCCTTTTAGAGGATTATCGATCTTTTTGGGTATAGAATTCTATAATTCTATAATTCTATAATGTGCACTGAAACTCTGAACCACCTGAAGCTATTTGTTTTCACTCTTGTTCACTGACTTGCGATGTCTCACTAAGGTTGGCACTGCCCGCTACATGGCCCCTGAAGTGCTAGAATCTCGAGTGAACCTGGAGGACTTGGAGTCCTTCAAACAGATGGATGTCTACTCCATGGCCCTGGTGCTGTGGGAGATGGCCTCACGCTGTGATGTCATAGGAGGTGAGAGAGAATTGAGACTTGGACTGCACATAAAAACATCAGTCACAACATTGGTCTATTCAAGATGATGTTACAAAATCCATAAAATACAATGATCGCATTATATATTTTAGTATATTTCATAGACTACAAAGCACTGCTGTAAGTCCCTCTGGATAGTATATATATTTACATTTACATTCATGGCATTTGGCAGTCCAGAGCGACTTACATTTTTATCTAACTTTTATACAAGTGAGCAATTGAGGGTTAAGGGCCTTGCTCAGGGGCACCTCAGTCATGGCCTCAGGTCTGGGAATCAAACCCTCGACCCTCCGGTCACAAGACCAGTTCCCTAACCACCAGGCCATGACTGGTGTATATAAGTGTGTGTATATATATATTAGTGGTGGGTCGTTAACAGTGCATATGGAAAGTTATCATACTCACATTTTCCACATTTTAATGTTTCAGATAGATTCAATCATTCAATCATTCCACATGTAATACTCCACCAGAGCAAATCATAATATTTTATTAATTTATATAAATTTACATCTTCACTGGAGTACCATGAAATCAAGAGGACTGTCTGTAGATCCATGTGACAGGATTGTCACAGATCCAGGAAAGGATACAAGAAAATATCTGCAGCATTGAGAATGCAGGGAAGCTCCATCGTGGAGGAAGTCTGGAACCATCAACAGTCTTTCTAGATCTGGCAGCCCAGCCAAACTGAGTAATCAGGGATGAAGGGTCATTATGAATGAGACCCATAGTTCCTTTGTGAAGATGGAAGGTCTGTGTAAAAGAACCATCAAAGCAGCATTCTGCCAATTTGACCTTCATGATAGATTGGCCAGCCATTCTTCAAAGGTAAATTAGAGCTTGCATGTTTGCCAAAAGGAACCTGAACAGCTCCGTGACCATAAGAAGCAAGATCCCCTGGCACGATGAAATGAAGTTGGAACTACTTGGCTATGGTTCCTAGATGTGTGTATTGACAAAACCAGGCACTGAGCCTCACTAATACAAAAACAAATACCAAGAATTAATGTTTTTTTTTTTTTGCAATAGGAACAGAGACTGGTCAGGATAGAGGGAAAGATGGATGCAGAAAAATAGAGCAGTTCTGGGTGAAAATCTTCTCCAGAGTGCCTAATATCTCAGGCTATAGCAAAGGTTTACGTTTCAACAAGACAGCAACCCATAGAATACCGCCAAGAATACACAGGAGTGTCTTCAAGAAACTGTGAAAGTCCTGGAGTTGGCTAGCCTGAGTCTGGACATGAACCCTAATGAACATCTCTGGAGAAACCTGTAAATGACCCCATCCCACCTCGCTAGCATGAATAAGTCTGCGCCAAGAAGAATGAGGGAAACCTAGAGGTCTACCAAACTTCTAGACTCATTTCTAAGAAAATGTCAGGTTCACCTGCCAAAGGTGTTCTGAGTGAAGGATCTAAAATCTAAATAGGATATTTCAATTTTGTATTTTTAATAAATCTACAGAACATTCCCAATGCCTGTTTTTGCTTTGTCTTTGTGGAGTATTGTGTGGAGACTGATGAGAAACACACAAGCCAAAGATCACTGTGCACAACGCCAACTAGAGTGTGTCATAGCAGCTAAGGGACAGCCAACTGCACATCAGTGCCCGTGGTCCCTGTAAACAGGATTTTCCAATTTATTCAAATTACAATAGATTTACAATGTGCTTTTTCATGTCGCCAGCAGTGAGTCAGAGTTGTCTTGTGGTCTGACAAGTGTACATAACAGTACTAAAAGTCTGCCATAATTATGTAAAAATCAAGAAATCCAAAGAAGCATACTAACCTACAAACATCTTACTAACCACATGAAATGTTACTGATTGTGATGCTGAAACTATGTGTAAGCTATGATGACATGAAATATGTGCTCATCTCTCTTTGATATTTGGACAGAGGTGAAGAATTATGAGCCTCCATTTGGTTCGAAAGTGTGTGAGCAACCATGCGTGGACAGCATGAGGGACCTGGTGCTGAGGGACAGGGGACGTCCCGACATCCCGCCTAGCTGGACAATACACCCTGTGTGTGCTCCACAGTACATCATTACAAAGCAAAAGCAGTTATATTGTTGTATAGTTATATTTTACAAATCAAAATTCTTACAACCAAAGAGTTTTGTGGAACATGTAAATGTCATACTTTCCTTGCAGTGCTGTAGTACTGCTGTTACAGTCTACAGGGTTTTGTATGTGTCTGTGTTACAGTACACAGGGTTTTGTATGTGTCTGTGCGTGTCTGTTATCCTTGGGTTCTTGGGTGGGATTTCCTCCTCAACAAAGCCTCTAGAAAGAACCTTTCTGTTTTGCCATTGTCTTTGCAGGGAATGAAGCTTCTGTGTGCCACTATAACAGAGTGCTGGGACCACGACCCCGAAGCACGATTGACTGCACACTGTGTGCTGGAGCGCTTCAACACGCTGGCCCAGGAGGAGTTGGAGATCATGGCCGCCGCGGTTCTTCTCCCCAGCTCCACGGAGCAACAAGACTCCTCTGAGCCCTCTCCCTGCGTGGAGCACAGCACTGGCTTCTCTCCAACATCCCCACCCTGTCCGCAAGCTCCTACCACAGCAGCGGCCCACACACCACTGCCCCCTTCAGGCAACTGAGTGAAGTGTGACCACTCCCAAAGCCCTGCAAGACAGACTTCTTTTTGTACACCATATTGGTTCAATATATGGAGCTGGTCTCCATCAGTTTCTTATTGTTTTTGTTTGTTTGTTTGTTTTTTAAAATTGAAATATCAGGTTCTGTTTTGGTACCAAAGGAATGAATTAACATATTACACCAAAGAAAAAGAATAAGAAAGGATAAGTAAGATCATATGGCTTCTGGCACTGTGTTTATCCCATTCCCAGTACCTCTCAGTTCTTGGGTAGACTGCCCCTGCAATATGGATATTTTGCCCTCAGTCAGCAACAAATATGTGAAGCACATTTTTGGGGGTAAAGTCAGGCTTCAGTCTTACACCATAGCAGATATTTAAACTACTAGTTTTGAGGATTTCAGTATTCCAGTCTGAAAGATTCCCGAAAGAGAGACGGAAAGTTAACATAGCAGGAGCAAGGGGTCTGTAAAGGGACCTCTCTGTGCTAATGCCGTTTTCCAAAAACTGTTTACCACATAATTTTCTCGTTTAAGATTTTCCATTGCCCTCCAAAGTTAACTTGCTTTTAACAGCACTGTGGTCTTCCCATGAGCTTGGCTTTGAGAGGGTTTCAATTTGATTAGCCACAGGCTCTAAACTAAATATATGTATCAAAGGCTCAACACGCAAGTGGGAAGAACTTCTCTAAAAATCAGAATGTTTCATCATTTCTCTAATTTGATCATTTCTTTAAGGAAACAATTCTGAACTTTTTTGAAATGTGATATTTCAGGTGTGTATTAATTTTTATGCTATGCTTCCTTTAACTGGTGACTTGACTGTTTTAGTCAAAGCTCACCTGTCTAACCCAGTTGGCCTTACACTCATTCGCTGAGAGGTCATGGCAAGAGTTTAGATCATGAAAAATTAACATAACAAAGCAGCCCTTCTTTTATATGATCATCTAGTGAATTTATTAGAAAGTCAACACGGCCGAGTCAATTTCCCTGACATGCCTCAGTTAGAAAACATGGTACACTACCTTTTGTTGACTTGAATTTGTGCGAAATTAAATTATGTTAATTCTTGGTCTCATTTTCCAAGAGTCATAGGACAACGATCCTTGTTGAAAGTTTAGACTAAATTTAGTCTTTACAATTACTATAATTGTTTTGGGAAATCAGCCACAATATTAAATTGTGAAAGAATTCATTTATAGAAGTTGTCTGAAGAGTGAGGGAATACCTGCAGCTTTATAGCATGTGCTAAGTTGTGCACTTAGTAAAGAGCCAATGAAGAAAAACAAGATTTTGGAAAATGAAAAAACTGTGTAAACAATCAAAAT
This sequence comes from Brachyhypopomus gauderio, assembly GCF_052324685.1. Taxonomy (NCBI): domain Eukaryota; kingdom Metazoa; phylum Chordata; class Actinopteri; order Gymnotiformes; family Hypopomidae; genus Brachyhypopomus; species Brachyhypopomus gauderio. The sequence continues at coordinate 13,786,218 of NC_135214.1, forward strand.
GAGGCTGATATACATTTGCAATGGACAGATCTGTTGAGCCATTTTGTCCATTTCTTACTGTGAACTGGTGTCACAAATATATAGATCATATACTCATAAAGGGTTTATATATCATCGTGTTGTATTTAAACTTTTCTTCTTCTTTACACTAATGAACAACTACTTCACTTCATTAAAAAAAAGTACTAAACAAGCCAGAAACTCGGTTAATATATTAGCAATTTTATTAGTTCATTCATCAGGACTTGTCTCAGGCTACTGGGAGTGTAATTAAAACATCAGTGCAGTTCACAGCTCAGCAGGGTATACAATTCGGGTCTGTTTTTCAGACATAGATCAAGCCTCGTTTTGGACACCTCTGATCCTCCACTGAAAATGTGTTTGAGCCTACGGTTTGGCTGAGTATGCGGTCCAAAATTCAGCCTTTTGAGTGGAAAGTCAAGAGAATTATTGAACACATACAGACCAGTAGATAGCATACATTCTGGGTGTCCTCGTCAAGACTCTGGGGGTAGGGGGCAGATATGTACACAGGCTGTGGTTTCACTCAAAATGCGTTTCAGGAAGAAGGTAAAGAAGGTGTTGCAGGCGTGAACTGGAGGAAGACCAACACAAATAAGGCACAAAAAGTTTCTCAGCAAGACCAACCAGGGCTGAAGTAGTAACATCACGTGAGAGGCGCTGAACGTGTGCTCTGGCCAGCACACGTTCCTGCCACATGCCATCAACTCACGGTACAACAAACTAAAATCTACTTACATTTTTCAGTCAAACAAGAATCTCCAGTCATGTCACCTGCTGGCTTCACTTGACTCAAAAACTAGATCAAATATGTTCATTTTGTCTTTCAAATTCAGTGTAAAATTGCTGTAAAGCATGTATGCCAGGCCTATCAAAGCTACATGTGGATTTACAAGCCAAGATATTTGATTGCCTTTCAGACTGAGCAGGTTCAGTCGAGAGGAAGAATTACACAAGAGGAAACTAGTGTTGCCTCTTAGGAAATTAATGACAATTTGCTGCATGCGATTTGAAATTTCAGATCACATTTACATGGAATGTTTGAGCTTGTCAATTTGCATTAATACTGTATGAATTCTACATATTCATCGACATTGCATACAGATACCAGAAGGGAAGGACCACGGAGACTGGGACCAATGGTTTACGCAGCTGAAATGTGATGGTGAAGTATTGTTTAAAAATCTAGAACCGAAGCCAAAATTCTGCGTGCTCTCAAAACAGGCAAACATATACAGAACAAGTCTCTACCTGAGCATTTACGTCAGAATCAGAGACAGTGAGAGAGACGCAGAGAGAATAAAAAGACAGAATGAACAAGGGGGGGAAGCATTTTCAAAGTACAACACAACAGCACCTTTAACACTCCCCCAACGCCACTCATCTAACCACAGTAGGACAAAAGACCCAAACTCAAAGGTTCGTTCATCATAGTTCCAGGTGCTCACTGGATTTCAGCGGTGATGAAGATCAACAACACATTGGTCATCATCACAGCTGGACACCGCTGGCCCTTCAAACTCAATTTTAGTCAGGATCTCATGTTCTCATGATCTCATCCTGGCTATATCAAAATCATATTACATCAAATAAGATTTTACAAGTGTTTGGAAACCTCTGACCATAGTGTGGTCAAATAACAGCATTCTATTTTAAGATCAAGAGAAGTTGATAAAGTATCCTGAAACACAGTCTTCTTCCGAATAATTGTCACATCAATCCCCACCACCGTAATCCCTTGCTATTCACAACTTCCGTTAAGGCAACATCAACAAAAGACCTCTGTGCACACTGCGGATCAGAATAATTCACTGTGAGGTCATACAAAATAATACCAATCAAAGAAGGCAAAAAACGAACGTCTGATTCTCATTGATGTAAAACCAGAAGTCCACTTCCCTCCCAACGAGCATTTAATCCAATATCAGCTTTATCAATAAGGAGTCATAGGAGGTTCTACGTCGGGCGTCTTCATTTTTGAGAGTGGGAGTGCCCACCCCGGGGCAGTGGCTGGGGGCATTACACCACCTGGGACCAGGGTGGAAGCTACAGCAGGTGTGGAGGTCAGGGGTTGGGCTGAGGAGCTACAGGACAGGATGTCTGGCCTGAGACAGTTTTCCACAGTGGTTTGTGATACTCCCAGCCATCACCCTAGGTTAAAGGAAACGGATCAAGGAACATACTTGGAATCATTTATATGGACATTTTGTTTATTTATATGACATATAGAGAGCAAGATGAGGCCACTTACTTTTCTCTCAAAGTACTTGGTCCTCCAGGGCGTCTCTGTCTCAATGCGATGTCTCTCCTCTTTCCTCTGTCTCTCCTCCAGGAGGCGCTTGTGTTCTGTGGCCTTCTCCATGTCCTTCTGCTGCAGGGACTCAGTCACATGGCGCCACAGACGTCTGCGGGAAAAACAGCCGCAAATGTGTGACAGAGGCTGGGGCTCCACAGATCAATGACAAGCCATTTTTGAAAGTTGTATTATATGTTAAATAATCTTAATATCAAGGCTTATATTTTTGGTTTTATCTAATGCTTGCTTTATGCTATTTTGGGACACATCTAAAGTATCTGAAAGTATCTAAAAAAAATGTAACACTGAATTTGAACAGACACACAGATATTGCTCATTATGTATTTAAATGGATGCTGATGACAAACAAGAACAAACCAAAACCAAAGTATGTTGCAAGAGGCATCATTTGATTGGTTATCCTCACCGAGACTCGTAAGGTCCCTGCTGGTCACTGGGTCGCACTCGTTTCCTGATGACGGGTAGTTTGGTGACATCAATGAGGCGTGTCTCGCCGTTATTGTAGCTAAACTCGAGAACGCCGTTCCATTCCCCCTGCACCCGACACACCACCGCGTTGGTGGGGTTGTGCTTCACCTCGGCGATCACTCTACGCAACAGAAACAGGCTCTGGTTACGAGATACACGCTCGGCTTTCACCGCGGAAACATTAGAGAGTCAAAACGGAACGCAATGGCAGAGCGTGGGAGACAGCTACAGGCAGACACAGTAACATAAATGACAATTCAGATTGTGAGAACATGGGGTTCTCAATTCATCAGGAGGCTTTGGGTATAAATAATTGAACATCCGATCAACTGAGCAATTGTAATTGAACAGATACACAACATTCAGAGAAGCTGTGTGGAGTACATTTAACTGCAACCAACAGAGACCCTGCTCCAAAACAACAGGCTGACCACTTTTAACATTACAATAAATGACATGTCACATACTGGTAAATATATATTTACATAAATATACATAAAATACATCACATCCTGGCAATATATTTCAGTCAAGTTAAGATAATTGTGGTGGAAATACCACTTCCTTTTGTAAACCTATAGGCTGTCATTTTTATTTGCGGTACAGCTCTTCACATTTTAAGGGTTTCAAAAACTTCATTTCTTACTCAGAAGGTATTAATACTCAAGAGAATCAAGACACCCTCCAGATAAGTACGGAAATATGTAAACATTTGATGCCTTTGCTAATATTGTACATGTTCAGAGTATACATGCGCCGACCTGCTGTTAAGACAACATGAATTCCTTTAATGTTCACATGTCCTCTCACAAATAAAACAGTGGCTAATAAACGTAAACACTTCAGAAACCTCCAGGATAAGGCAGAAACTGCAGCCCTTTTTAAGAATCCTCTAATAATCTCCTACATGCTTGTCATGAGTGAGATAAACGACTATTTGAATTACTGTGGTATTATAGGTCGCAGCCGATCTTGATGTGCTACGTGTACATTTATAAATACGGTCACTAAAATAACCAAGACAAAAATCAATAGTCATCACCCATTGTTCCTCATGCATTACTGAGGGAGTTGTGTACTGTATTAGTCTCAGGAGATGTTATTGGAGAAACTAAGAGAAGACCTGATTGACCGGATAATTCTGACTACTAGAAGAATTTGTCATTTCTAGTGGTAATGCTAACAGACACTGTATTAGTGATATATGTTTGAGCTGCCAATCTGTTATTTTCTAATGTAAACTTAATGTGTGTATATACACACACACGCACGCACGCACGCACGGTACTGTGCAGAATTCTTAGGCAAGCATTAGATTTGTTGTTTTAGCAATAGCTATGACCATATAATTATTTCTCATATATGTCTCCATATTATAATACATCCAGCATTGGACATTCTGAAGAGTTTCTGCACTATTGGGCTTAATTTTGAGACTTTCCCCTGCATAAATACATATGTTATACATTAACATGTTATGCACATAAAAACAGCACTGAACCTGCACACCTCTGCTGAAATATCTGGTTTCCTGGAAACCTTGTGCAGTTCACCATCACTGTAGTGACAGTACATCACTATACCTACTTACATGCATACCTATTACATACATGTCCTTATTTAGTGCATTTAGTCAGTTGTTACAGTGTGTCTAATGTTATCTGATAGGAGCAAGGAATAAAACCAGAAATACATCCACATTGGTTTCGATCGGTTATATCGGGAACGTCCTTTAATCTGTATTTACAGATAATATTTAAGAACATGATCACTTGGTCGCATTCTTACTTCTTATATAAATAACTATTAAAGTGGGTTCCCAAGTGGAAGCCCAATTCTCTGTATCTATAACAAAATAGGACCACAAGTGTCACTATCAATTCTTTAAAATTCACCAGTAAAATCATCTGCTGCTGTTACGAATGACCGAGTTTGTAATAAGTAAATGTTTTTATATAATCAAAACTGCTACTTCTTAATAACTATTGCTTTTATTACTTATAACTTTTTATGGACTCTTCAGAAACACCTTGGCTATTTTACCTGTTACTACGTCTGTCAGGTCGGGCTTTAAATTAGTGGCGTGAGATCACTTAGTTTGTGTCTTTCCTGCATGCTAAAAAGTTGTAATACATTTGGCTTGAATAAACAATTCACCATAACATTTCTGCTCTGTAGATGGCGCTCTACCTAGCCCAGCTCACTCCATATTGTTCAAATGCTGTGCCTTCCTGCAGCTTGATGCAGCTGCAACATAGATGCACAAGAATCTTTTGATGCATCCTCTGGACCTTTTCTCCTCGTTTTTCCCATTACTGCAGAGTACTTATTACTATTGCTTACTTGTCCTTTCAAGAGTGTACAGGCCTCTTCCCATAAGATAACTCAGATTTTAGTGTTTTTTTCATGATTTTCTATATTTCACATTTGACAATAACGTTTGGGAGTTTGGTCACAGTTAGATACATCTGTCAAACCTGTATTACAATTTTCCGCCAAGGAGACGTCACGTTTAAACATAAAATAATAATCTTATCTGTTCCAGCTTAAATGTCTTCCTGAATAATGCATGTGCTCCTTTGCCGGTGAAAAGCTCTCCAAATATCTACCAAGCCAACGTCTGGGCACGCTACCGTAATTACAATTAATTTCGAGGAAATGATGCAGGCACTATTACTGGGGCTCACCTGACAATAACCTCTCCTCACCACGGACACGGACAGAAGAATAAACACGGCGCTTGATTATTGCTCATCTGCTTCTCACACAGACAGCACACAGCATGGCAGACTGCAACAGTGGGGAAATTTAATCTGTAATCTGATCGTGTGCCACTGACCTGTGTAGCTTGCCCCCATAGAAAGGCTTGGTCTGGAAGGTGATGGCTGCACTGTAGCCGGTCTTGGCGCAGTTGACGTTGACCTTTCCACCCAGCTCCACCCAGGGCACTGTGAGGATGGAGCGGGCGTAGGCAGACGGCAGACCGAATGTGTAGTCCTCTCCATGCTCCAGCAGGTGCAGATTACCTGACAACCCACGACACACCATCCAAAAATGAACATCAGGAAAATGCTGAAATACTTTAATATATAAAGACTGACGATTCAGATCATCGACCCAATGTATATATAATTAACTTAAAAATAACACCCAGATTTAAAGACTTCAAGTATCATTACCCTCTCCGACCATAGAAACGCCAATGGACATGCCCATGAACTTGCTCTTGGTCCACACGTGTGTGTTTACACAAATCTGCCTGTCGGGGCATTCAGCATAGAACCCCGAGACAGGCGGGTGGTGGGACACCTGCTCTGCTACAAAACGCAAGTGGTAACAGTCTGACGGATCGGGGCCCTCTTTCTGAACGCCTCCTTGAGATGCTGCCGTCTTTGGCACTCTCCAGGAGCAGTGGAACGTCTCGCCAATGATCGGGTTGTACGGCTTCTTGGCGATGGCACCCTTGCGGCCCTCGTGAAAAGAAGTGAGGTAATATTCCACGAATCGGACCATGCGATCCATAGGACTTGCTCCATCAGTGATGGCCACAAAAAGATCTGGGTGGGACATGAAGTCTGCATACATCTCAAGCAGAGAGCGTTTCTCCAGGATGAAGGTAGGAAGGACCACCTAGATGGAAGGAACCGCATCAGGGAAACCATCAGCATATTTATATTATATCAACATACATTATATTATATATTAGCATATTATATTGTATATACACAAGTATTTCTTCACTCTCACTTCCCATTTCTAACATTTATTATTCTTAACCCACAGCGTCTCGTCAAAGCTAAACCAGGAATGGTGTTATGCAGTGAACCGTGACAGACTGCTTAAGAATTCCTAATTAGCAACTACGCATTTGTGGGGCAGACAGCTGGGTCAGATTGCTCACCCTGGTGAGGTCCATGCCCAGTTTGAGCTGGGAGAGGAGGTGCAGGATCACGCTGCGTTCCTCTTCCACAGCTCCCAGGTCTTCTTCCTCAGCCAGGACAGAGTCTTCCTGCTCTTCTTCTGCATCAATGTCCTCCTGCTCCTAACAGGCACATAACCGCAGTTCTATCACGGATGTTTTGGGGATCTTTTTTTTTTCTTTTTGTGGAAATCATTATTGTTTAGGTTGTTGTTAGATCACAAACTGTTGCACTGGCCTTTGGCAAGTCTGTTCACGTATTGTGCTTTCTAATCTCATTTCAATATCAATGTTTTTAATTTCATATCAATGGCCTTAATTTCTTTTATTTAAATTTCCGTGCAACATTTAAAATTATTTTACCCCTATCTGCAATGCAGCAGTCAGATGAAGCCGCAATCTGGCTACAGCTTGCTAGATTTCTTATGAAATATTGCAAAACATTCTGCTGATAATGCATGTAACAGTGACCTGACTAATTCTTCCTGTAACAGTGGAAAATGTATGATTTCAGACAAACTCAAGAATACATTTCACTGGTGTCCTTAGTGCAGATATATCACATAAAATAGGGGCATCTAATCAGAACTTTTTTATTCAGCTTTTATGATCAGGTATGCACCACCACTGCATACCTAATGTGCTTTCAGGACTGAATTGTTAGACCAGCAAACAAAGCCGTAATGATAACGCTTCAGTACAACGTTAGGGGACGTCAAGACCACACCTCTGAGTCTTGAAAGAGACATGCTTAAAACGCTGAACTTCTTTCTACTTGAATCACCACTGAGATGTCCAAGTTGATCCAGACAAATTTACTTGCCAGAAATGTGTGTTCACTTCTGGGAAGTCCTCTCATAACAAATTCAGCTAACTTCCAAGTACGTCTGAAAGCCACAGAGACTATAGACATACCAGGCCCAAAGGAGCCGGTTCATTTTACACATCGAGACACATAATAGAATTTTAAAAAATGATAATAACACTATTAAGTGATTTCCTTAAACTAAGAAAGGTTTGCAGCAATGAGAGGAAGAATAAACTAAGCAATGAAAAGCAAAGAACTGTGAGGAAAACAAACAAACAAAAAAAATGGGTCATTTTTGCCCGTAATAACTTTTCAAACCCAGTGTCTGCTTGTGTTCTATTGTCCTTCCAATAACTGGCTAAGCCACAAGTTACTTCTCTGGAACATCCCCCATCTAAGCCTCATGGCACTGACAAGTCAGAGGAGAGTCTAAGTCCAGTACAAACTCATTTAATAAATAAACGTAGATAAAAAAAAAGTATTATATAAAATATTATATGTACTATAAACCAAAGTGTACAACTATACCATTTTGCACCATCACTTAAATACTGTTGCTTTGGTCAGTATTTGGTCACAAACAGTACTAGTTAAGCAGTAAGGAGAAAGTGTAAAACATCCTACCGCAGCGATGTCGCAGGACTCCGTCTCCATGGTTTCTAGAGCCGTTTCCTGTGTTTTCCCGCCGTCTTTGGTGATGCTGGCCAGGGTGCCACCATTCTTCAGGATGTCTGGCCGTTTGGGCTCCAGCCACTCAATGGCCGGCCCTGCAGGGCAAACGGAGCCTTGTTCAGAGCTGCTCATGTCACCAGACCCTACACACAGTGGCGGCAGGCCAACGGCTCACTCTATCACAGCTACGATCCCAGGTGTCCAATCGCCTCACGATTGTCCTAAAGTTCACATTTGCAACCCGAGTCTAGAAGTGAGGAAGAGCAGCAGTGCAACGGCAGACCTGCTGTCCTGCAGGGGGGGTGGAGGAAGGTCGCCTTTACCACTTCAGCTTCATGCTGAGCAGTTCAAACTTATAATGGGAAGCGTGACCCCCTACATCTCACTGAACGGCCAACGCTTCACATGCTCCTTTTTGTGGGAGGTGGGAGGAGGTGTGTATAAAATATGTATGCTTTTGAAATGGATCAAATTCAACACTGAAAGTGCACAGAATTAGAAGACCATCAATGTTTATCTTATTTCTTCAATAGAAATGCAGGCTTGCAGTATAAATGTATATATATTAGGTAGTCGCGTTAGGGAATTCAGAAAAAATACCAACTGCACACCTGTGCTAGATAAGGAAAGCCAACCACTCAGACAGAAGATCCGTTTATGCATTAGTAACATGGTTTCTGGACAGCAGCACAATTTGAGGAAGCCAGCAAATGGCTCACTTGGGTGACGCCCTCAAAGCTCTAGTTACCTGCACTGGCCTATCAGAGGGAGATACAATTCCTCATCCATTATAAAGCTATATTCCATTCCATCCCTAGCCAAGGCCCCAGGTCATAAATTCTACAGATAAGAACAAGAGCTTGGATTTACCGATTTGCTCAAACAGACAAGCAAGACTTTATTTGTAATGAAACTAAAAATCAGTTGATGATTCAGCTGATGAGGCTTTAAGTAGTTTCCATATATAGGTCACCCAAACTCTGCTGTGCAACACATCTTTTTGATTTTATCGAAGGGAGTGGATGTCATCTTAAATGACTTGATTACTTCTCAAAATGCTTTGCATAATTTAGTTAAAGATTACCACTACACCATACCAAAGGTTAGAGCAGAGCGATCAGCAAAGGAGCCCGCCCTAATTATTATTATTATAATATGTATAAACTAATTTTCCCCATCACATGATTATGGACACCGATGAGCTCAGGTGAGCACATGCCTCCTCCAAGACACGTGAAACTACCCAGCGCATCTTTTCGAACTGCTGCCAATGTTGCGACACAGGGCAGCTGAACACGTTTAAAAGGACAGCAAGTGTGAGCACATGATTGGCTAGTGCCACTGGGACTGACAGGAGCCCAGAGTAACCCCGCCCCCTCACCCAGAGAGCAGTGCCGTTTAGTGTATATTATATAGGTAACACTGACCTTTTTGACCGGGGCAGTCATGGCCTGGCGGTTAGGGAACTGGTCTTGTGACCAGAGGGTCGCAGGTTCGATTCCCAGACCTGAGGCCATGACTGAGGTGCCCCTGAGCAAGGCCCTAACCCTCAATTGCTCACTTGTATAAAAATGAGATAAAAATGTAAGTCGCTCTGGATAAGGGCGTCTGCCAAATGCTGTAAATGTAAATGTAATTTGATCTGGGTTAAAGGATAAAGGTTAAAGTTATCTACTTTAAGATAAAACCTAATATCTTATAAATCCATGAACCTAGCAACAGTTCTTAAAAGAGATGTGAGGGCTATATTCAAACATCTGAGATGAAGAGCACTGACCTTGGTGTCTGTTTTGATAATCCAGATTAATATGATCACACGGACACATGAAGCTCGTTTGGGATCAGCATTGTCTAAAGTAAACAGTGATCACAGGAGCACTTGCCCCTCACCTCCAAGAGGAACCTTCTGATGGGCCACTTGCTGAAGCTGCAGGATGTGAAGGCAGTCACCGAGGCACGTCATGGTGGCCAGAGAGGTGGCTTTGAGCAGCAGGAGGTCCTGGTCCAGTGGGGAAGGCCCATGGCTGCTCGGCAGACCCTCAATGCAATGCACCATGTCTCTGTGCTGACCCTGCGCTTGGCTCATCATCTGCACAAGGTAAAAAAAACAATAATAATAAAATAAAAAAAGGAATTACACACGTTCCAGATCCAGTGAGGGATCTGTGCCATTTGTAATGTGTCCCGCTTTATGCAAGTTAAGACATCGGCCCTATAACAACAGGCAGGCAGCAGAATTCTGACCACGTCACAAGTGCGGCGCAAACCACACAAACATGGACTCACCTCACGAGCCTCCACCAGGTGGTCTGGCAGCAGAGAGCGCTTACTGACGTAGGCCACGGAGCCATGGTGAAGCTGAGACAGACCATGCAGGGAGCCGGCATTATGGCTGATCCGACGCTGGGACCCAGGAGAACCAGCACTGCCCTGAGACGTTGTGGACAGACTGCGAGTCTTTAATGGTGGATTTGTCTTCAGGATAAAAGTAAAGCGTATAACACTGGCCATCATTCAGAAGCGAAGGAAGGAGCAAAAAGCTTCATACAAACTAGGAAAACTCCACAAATGGTTCCTTACCCCATCTGTTACTAAGACTATCTGGGCCTGTGAATTAACCAGGTTGTTACCGAGTTAAGATCTTACGGGAATAAACTCAGGGATATTCACGAAGAATGTTTCAGACATCCTCACCTTGCCCATAGCTTCCGTGTGATGCTGTGTGCATATCTGCAATCTGCTCACCCAATGCTGTCTCTCTTTTGCATCAGTGGCTGAAAGGACCACACAAGACGTGCTTTTTACAAACCCAGAGATCACAAAAGTATCCTTTAAAACGTGCACCCATAAATTTTATAACTGAGTTTCCAGTAATTTACAAGAAGCAGAAGTCAGAAAGAACCAGGAAGCAACAGGAAGTATGAAATGGTGTCATCGTTTCACTGGTTTGATCAGCCCTGCATTAACAAACCTGACTTTAGCGATACAACAAGCAGGAGAGAGTGAGAGACAGAACAAAGGGAAAATCACCTCGAAGTTTGTACTGCTCCCCACTGATAGCATTGACGGTGAAAGTATGAGAGTCCTCATCGCTGGGGGAGATAACTGCGCCTGCTAAAGGTAGAGTGCCTCTAGGCTTCTGGTGCCGAGACTGTTCATTCACAAAATACTCCAGCAAGCCTGCCTCATTGTTGAGCACAAAGAATCTACAGACAGTAGAGAAAACCTTGTCAATGACGGACAATGGCACACTAACCCTGATAAAACCCACTTCACGCTGTCTCTCTACATAAAGCTTGTCCATTTAGTGAGTACTCACCGATACTGCCATCCGGTTACCAGATTTGTATATTTCATCAAATAACCATCCACATTTTCCATATGATCACTTCAGTTGATGAATAGAAAAAGGAAAAACACATTAGCAAAATTGAACAGTTCTAATTGCGCCTTTTGCCCCTACTTTCTATGAAATTCTACACAAAAACAAAACACACAGTATTTCCAAATGGTAATATATATTGTTTATGAAAGACAAAATAACTGTCTGTGGGATGTTTTGCTTGGTATCAAGCCACATGTAAACATAAGTCCCTTTTGTTGCCAATTACACTTACTCGACTTAAGAGTCTCTGAGACCTGTGTAGCTAATACGCGTACAACACTGAACTCTGCGGACCTGTGGCCGTAGCCATACTAAACTAAACGCATTTTTTTGTTTTATTAAAAAGGAAAAGCCATTTCTAACACACTCGGTTCTACTTTAAATCGGCCACTGAGTAAACCCTGACAGGACCGGACTTAAGAAAAGAGTGGGGCGGCTAATGGCGAACGAGCAGAGCCGCCGTCAAACATCACAGGGCCATTTGAGTTATACCTGTACTGCCAACTCTTTGAGTTTGTCCTGAAGGAGCCCGCCGTCGTGCCCTGGGCGTGAACGTCCAGCTTCCCCTCACCCTCGGACACTCGCGTCGCCTCCACCTGCATGGTCGCTAGCGGCGGCCCCTCACGGGAGACGGGCAGAGAGCAGGAGGACGTGAAGGAGCGGGCTAGCTAGCGGCTAACGCCAGCCGTGTTTGTGTGGCCAAAGAAATCCTCCCAGCTACCGAGTTAAGCATTTATACGCGGGTGTCGGAGCCGAAATGTAACGCGGATGATATGCGCGTATTTATGTTTTTCCCGTTCTACGTGTCCAAATATCTGAATGTGATAAATGTGGTTGCGCATGTGTGTGGGGAGGGAGAAATGTTTATACTCCTTTTTCAGCTCTGTGCCGCCATGTTAGCACCTGAAGCGGCCACCCAGGTCATGTGACATGTGACGGGGGAGGGGGGGGGTTCCCGCTAACATTTTTTCTACAATATTTCATTTATATATGATATATGCATTGCACTACCTCCGTACATAGGCACACTAGAAGTCTATTTTATTATATTATATTATTTTACTTTGTAACTTTAACTTTTTTATACTTTGTACTTATTGCATATTTTCTTCCCCTTATAACCCTGTGTGCTCTGTCTACCTGCTACTGGAAGTCAGGAATTTCCCTCTGGGATCAATAAACTAACAAACAAACTAACTAACTAACTAACTAATAAACTAACTAACTAACTAACTAACTAACTAACTATCTATCTATCTATCTATCTATCTATCTATCTATCTATCTATGAAATATTGTAGGAAACATGTATATGTGTGTATATGTATATGTGTTTAAATATGCATATGTTTTAATATCCTTATATGTATCTGTATGTTTTAGTATCATTTGTTAAACCGTATAAAACTATTCCAATGAGAAAGTTTTTTGGGGGAAAAGAAACCGTTGCAAGTTTTTATTCTCCCATCCTGACACAACCACGTGATGTGTCATACATAAGCAATAGATCAAAACCAATATTTCAGACAATGGAGTGTTATTTGAAGACATCTTAAATCAGACATTGAAAAAAGAGAATATGTGATGTTTTTTGCTATTCATAAAAATTTGTCCTGATGTCCTGAAGATATCATATATATATATCTCAAGAGTGTATAATGTATAAGATGACTTTTTCAATTTTAGCTACATTATTATAACAAAACACAAAACTGGGCTCAGAAGGTTTAAAAAGACAATTCTATCTAGAAAAATAAATTTGTCTTGTCATGCACTGTGCCTTGTTTTTCTTATTCCCTGAAAACAAGACCACTGGTTACATTAAACTCAGAACTCTTCTAGAGAAAAAAATCAATTTATTAATTATGAAAACAAAAAAGAAATACATTTTGTGCTAATTTCTTCCACAATGTGGTGCATATTTGCTGCCATCATAACATACATGATTAACTAGAGGAACTCAATACATGTTTATTGGATTATACAAATTGCACAAAATATGAATTTATTCAAAATGCAATGGAGCAGGGAGTAATTCAGTAAGGAAACTGCAGATGCTTACTATGTACGAAACCTTATGCATAGAGTTTTCTTTGGTCTGTTACACATCTAATTTGTCTCCATATGTGTTTTGTCACATGTGCTTCCTTTCTTCTGTGTGCTTCAGTGCATATGTGATGATTTATCTGAGAACTCTGCTCTCTGTTTGTTATTTGGCATAATGTTTTTCATTGTTAATTTGTATTTTTTTACTCCTGATTGTAGTGTAATATGAAGTGAATGTGAATGTTTAAGAAAATTGATAAAAATGGTAAAACAATTTCAACTGTGAGCCACAGGCTGAAAGGGGTTGTCGGTGGTAAATTCCAAATGACAAGATAATTTAGTGCAAACACAATTTTAAACTGCGTCCAGAAAACAGATTTCAAATATTCCGTAAACAGACAGCCAACAAGCCTTTAATTAAATAAGTACAGGGCACAGAATTGTGAATGCAGAATATGTTCTACCCTGAGATATACAAGGGGGGACAAATTTAATCCAATTGTACTGTCAAATGCAACAAAGCAGCTATAAATAAAAACTGGAATGAGTGATGCACAAATCAAGCCCCAGAATGTATAAAAATATGCTCACAGTAAACATCGCTGATCATCTTTTACATAAATTAATGTTGAATATCTATAAAGTCTGCTGTAAGGGTTCAGTGCAAGGTAATCTCAATAGCATGTGTTTGAATCACTGGCAAAGGGAAAGAATTCCAGTCAATTTAAATTAGTCTCACATAAAAAAATATGAAAAATAAAGGGGACATTTTAATACAATGATTACATTTGCCATTCGCTTGTCTTTTATTGACCCTCAACCTGAAGGTAAACAAAAATTCAAACACCTAAAATAAATAGGACAATTTCCTAATTAGAGTTAAAAGGATACTACATATCAACTAAGCGCCTTCAGGGTGTAAAGGACGTCATATTCACAATAGTCTTTAAACCTTTAACTGAAAGGAAAAATATATTGTTCAGTCCAACAGAGAAATGACACATGCATACAGTGATTCTGACCTCCCCTCCTCACCAATTTTAAGACATATAAAGAAATGATGGAAAGGTAGGCATTGTGGTGCATTAGATACTCTTGTCCCTGACTTCAACAGGAATGGACCTCTGGGACAATAAGGTTCATTCAGACTATATTTTAGTGCAGGAATCGCATATTAAAACACTGTACTGCACTGACATAAAAAGCCTTAAGAATATAACTGCTTAATTTTTGTTTATAGAAAAAAGCTAGTGTTCTATGTTTTATATCATTTTAGCATGTAACCTGTTCTCAATGTCATCTTAAGCTCCAAGTAGAAGCTACAAGTCTTATTGGAAAAGTTGTCCCAAGGTACCAGGTTTTAAATTACAACTTGATGTACAATATATGGTATAGTACTAATATGCCCCTAACATCACACACTGGTTAATAAGTGAGAGCTGCCATGTTTCATACAAGTTTTCAGGACTCTATGACTAGGTGTTTCTGACAGTTTACAGGAATATTCCAGAATTTTCCAACATAATCAGTGCCCACCATATCAGAGGCATGTGGTCAATAATCGTGAACAATAAGTGACACAAATTCAGAAATAATACTTTCTAACAATAAATAGCTTAAGATGTGACATAATGTCTTACCAAAAATGTTATGTAGTTTTATAATATCCACTGGCAATCAAGCAGAACTCTGTCTACAGTAGGCTAGTGGTATCAAATTACAACTAGATTATTTTTTTCTGAAAGAAATGCTTTACAGAATTACAACTTTTTTTAACTTTAAAATATTTTGACTAAGAAATGTATAAAAACATTACAAATTTACATGTTTCACAAAAAAACAAAAGCAATTATTGACACCTCCATGAACTATCCCTAGACCTCCATTAAGTAAGAGGAAAAGCTTCAGGCATTCACTACAGAGGTGGTAGGTGGTAGACTACATTAAGTGGAATGCTGGAATATTCCTTTAATGAATAACTCCTATGATTGAAATGAAAAGAAATAAAATGAAAGCCTTTATAGATAGATAGATAGATAGATAGATAGATAGATAGATAGATAGATAGATAGATAGATAGATAGATAGATAGATAGATAGATAGATATGCTATAGCTATGACTAAAGAACAAACTAAGAAAAAAGGAAACAAGTTATTCTATTAATGTTCGCAAACATAAACATTTTAAATGTAACACTGAAGCCTTCAGGCTAGATGTAATCTATGATTTGAAAGAACAATGAAAAATGCAGTTTTTTTGTGCAAAATTCACTGAACTTCCACCAAATCAAATTCGAGGAGATAACAAATGTGGGAGAGGGTAAAACAAAACAAAACCTCAAACCAAACATCACTTTGGTTTGACAGTCTTTGTATAAATATGCATTTTTCCAAAACCAGGAACTAAAGCAAAGATAAGATCATCAAATGAAACATCACAGTAAACATAGCTATAAAACCAGAATTTATAGGCTACTTTGAGTTTGTATAAAAAAAAAAAGTGTAGTGGGAATATTTCAAATAAAACGTCTGACAATACATGCTGCAAAACAAAACTGCAACATTCAAAATCACACCCATCTATGTCAGGTACCATCGTTACACTTACAGCTCAGATCTCCTGACCTTCAGGAGGTTTCTTTGAATTGACTGAGCCACTTCACACAAATCATAATTCACATTCACAGATCTACAACAATTTAAGCATTGGCATTAACTGCTTTAGTTGAGGAAAAAAAAATGTGTGTATACACACACACACACACACACACACACACACACACACACACACACACACAATCACAATGCTACATGTACATTGGGAATTTGAAAACAACATAAATTAGCACCAGCATTTCCTCCACTGCACAACGCCCTCTTGCACGACTATAATTTCTTGCCTGAACATCTGTTGACTGGCACTTGCTATCTACACAAAGCAAAGCACAGTCCATGGCTTTTTCTATCCCTCATCGATAACATTCACGAAGGCCTTCATGTTCAAAGAGAAGTTACCGCACCGGTGCAAGGTACTGAGCGCTGCTTGCCCCACTAACGGGAGACTCTCAGACAGAAGCCTATGGCAGTGACATGCCTGTGTCCTCCCCCCTACCTGATGCAACGAACGTGACCAATTTCAGCTCCTCATGCAGAGGACGAAGCCTGCCAGCACCGGAATGAGGTTGAGCAACAGTGGCCACAGTGTCGCGGCCAAGCCCGTAGATCCGGAGCAAGGGTCTGAGGAAGGCACAGTGGTTCAGCGGCACATCAAAGAAACGCTTTCAAACAGACCCGTTCACCCCCTGCAGCCTAATTCACAAAAGTGCTCAGCCGAGATGAATGACATAACCTCGAGGATTAATGACATCATCTCAGGGATGAATGACATCATCTCGGGGATTAATGACATAATCCAGGAGATGAATGACATGACGTTAGGGTGTGGGAGCAGAAGTGGACGGGAAAACCCAGAACTTACCTATGTGCGCGCTGCGATTGGCGTTGATTGGCGGGAGCTCGTGAGCGAGGGGGCAGTGGCTGCAGAAGTGTGAGCAGGCCGGGCAAATCAGCTGACCACGGTACACCCAATCGTTCAGCTTCACGTTCACACTGAGAAGGTGCCCGGCGTGCATGCACAGGTAGGTCTGGTCCTGCACCCACACCAGCAGCCCTTCTGAGGAGCAAGTCGTCTATGAAACAAGCATCAATCGGAAAGAGCAGCTAAGATATCCTGGGTCGAACATGTCTGACCTCAAAGGATTTGAAAATACTAATATGTTATCTTCCTCTTTCGATGCTTTTATCATTTTTTTTTATTTTACATTTCAAAAGGACCAATAAGAGGACATTTCCAGGTAATCCGCCCCACCTTATAGCAGCCACTTCCCCAGTCGGGGTAGGACATGCGTTTATTGCACTGCTCCAAGACAAAAGCTGACTTCTGGTACAGGCAGACAGAGTTGGGGCCGTACTCCTCAGCTGCATAGTTCCTCCATGAGTCTGCCAGTGAAAGACAAAAAACCAAGGACCTCAGTAATGCTGATGGTCTATTATTGACTGCTGCAGCATTAACTCCAGCTTTCAGGAATCTGCATGCCTCACTACATATATACATCACTCTATATATATATATATATATATGATGTTTCCTGCAATATTATATATATATATATATATATATATATATATATATATATATATATATATATATATATATATATATATATATATATATATATATTTCTACAAATTAAAGCTGCTGTTTCATGTACTCTACAAATTAAAGCTGCTGTTTAAACTGGACTTGTGTGTACTAAATCAAAGGCTGTCTTTCCATTATCATTAAGAGTAAAACTGTTCCCACGCTTTAAATATTTCCTTCAAGGCATTTGAATATAACAATGTAAATTTTATATAGCAGAGGACTGAATCAGAGGAGCAAACCTCTGTTCTAAATTTGGGATGTGAGCACCTTCACAGAAACCTACAACAAGCATCAATAAATGTGACAAAGTTGCTAAAGGTGCTCAAGGATGGTCTGGGTAACAAATGGACAGGCTGGCCTGGCAGGCACCTGGCTGGTTTGCCTGGATCCTGCAGTAGGAGCTGCGCTGGTACTCCCCGCTCAGGTGCCAGCTGAACTCCTGACTGAAGGGGCAGAAGTCGGCAATCTCCACTGCACCTCCGTACAAGGGCAAATCCTCGTCAGGCACTCCAAGGATGCTGTCAAAGTACTGAGGAGGAGAGTGCGTAAAATCAGGGCTTTTATTTTGAAATTATGGTTCAGTTGGGTTTATTAGATAGGTTTACCCTGGAAAACAACACAGAACCTGTTTGAGGATGGATAACAGCATTCTAGAATTTGTGTAAACAAATTTTGTGATTTCAATTATGTTGCTCAGCTCTGCCTCTGACCAAATGTACTGGTTCTATTGCCATTATAAATTGACAGAGCATCAAAAAATTCATTCATTACCTGGTACTCCTGGGGAAGAGGCTGATGATATTTCTGCAGGTTGCACACCGCCACTGCTAACTGGTCCTGCCTGCAGGAGAGCTGTAGTGGTGTGCCTCGCACAGAGTCACAGTACGGGGTCGAGGTGAGACTCCTGTACGTCACATTCACAGAATCACAGTAAGAGTCACAGTAAGAGTCCTGATACAGGACTCCTGTTAACCTTCCCATCAGCTGAAAGCATAGAGATATTCTTGCATCTTCATATGAAGAGTCTGGATTCACTATTATCCAAGTCTCAGGAAATCTATTAGATTTTAAACATTATTTACATAAACATGTATACCGGCGAATATTTGATTAAAAACTTCTAAAATGTCAGCCAAATTATAAAATTAAAAAAAGAACGCTAGGTAAGACAAAGAGTCATATTATTTGGAAAGTCGGCATAAGAGGGAAATTCAGATATTCATAACGTGAGCTCACGTCAGGTGCTGACGGTCAATCCAGAATTTACAGCTTTTCATCACAAAGTCACAACCCAAGTCTTTGCCCCATTCCAAGTTCTCCGCCATGCTGTAGTTGGCTGTGTACCACCTAACACAGAAAACCACAAACAAGTTCAGTCAACAAAAGAGGAAGTGATATCCAACACACGAGAAAGCCAAGACGCTCTCAAACCTTCTTCTTCACCATACATACTGGCAGCCCAGCAAACCAGAGCAACTTTTACTACCCCCTCATCACCATAAACAATGTCTTGACATCTTATGATCATAACTGTGATGCTCTATACACGCTGCTCTCCAGGACTGTGGTGCTGTATGTAATAACTTCAACACAAAGAACAGCATAATGTCTATGTTTTATACTGACTGACATCAATTGGTGAGTTTAACATCTATTTAATTTAATTTAGTTGATATGGTATCCATTCTGAAGGAGTGTGGCAAACCTCTTACCCTGTATCTTCCATTATAGCCAGTGTGATCCTGGAAAACACTCTGTTTTGAGTATGAGATCCAGTCATTGCTTCATTCTATTGTTGGAAAAAAGTCTATCAACTAAATGATGTCTGATAACAGTGTAATAAACGTCTAATACTAATCCATTGATACTAATCCATTGTAAATGTTGTCCTGCTGTACCTCCAATAAGCGCTTTTCCCAGTGATTCAGCTCTGTGCCTACGCCCCCCTGGTTTTCCAGTTCCATACCTTCTAGAATTGGGCATTTGAAATGTCTTCGAGCTTCCGCCTAACAAAGTGATAGAAACACAGTTAAAAGACCATGCAGAAGCTCCTGACGCATAGACTTAGATGTCTGGTTTGCAGCATGTCTTGTACTTTTTTTAAAGACTCACTACGACTCGTGGGGTGACCATAAGATGGACCTCGTGCCGAACCATGTGGCCACCTCGAATGTCCCACAAACGTGTTGCTTGCTTTATGACTTTATCGCTCCACTGGTAAAGGCCAAGACTAAAGCAGAAACATTCATGTCTGCAATAGGGCTGTTCACACTCATAAATCCAAAATAAACTGAATTCAAGATCACATCTACGGCATAAACATATAGTAACAGAACATGTAGTAACAGAACAAACCCTCTCCAGAAGTTACCTTTCATTGAATGCCGGCAAGCCACTAGCAAAGCGCGGCGTTAGCGGTTTCCCATCATCATCATGGTAAAAGGCAAACAGCCCTGCTGAAAAGCCCTGCACAGAAAATCAAGACTAATCATTGATTTTCATAATTAGTAATCATTACTAATTGGAAAAGAAAACAGCAAGGCAAGCCTGGTTCTGCCAAACTGCCATTCACTGCACTGCGTTCGGCCCACACAGGTCAACTGTCTGAGACATCTGAAATCTCAGAATGAAGCACAGAATTTAAGTGGTCATCTGTCTGAGGCACAGTATGCCCAAATATTAGTCCGCTTTGTACTTTGCAGTTGTTAGTTATAGCCACAGCAATGAAGTCCACTGGGTCTCATATTTATGAACATTTCAGCATCGGGGAGATTACTCACTTGAGTCTCATTAGGCAGGTGCTGTGCGACAGCCTAATGAGCCCTAGTTGCAAAGACTCTCACTAAAAGAAAATACCATCTAACAGAGGTCCCACCATGAAATACATAAGGCTGTCAGAAAATAGTATAGATCTGAATGGAAGACCATATTCCAGTGGGACAGTCTGCAAGGTAATCATGTAAGGCACCATGATGTAGCCATGATGTAGAAGGAAAAACATTCACTATGCTCACCAGTGCATGTATGATCTCATGTTTAACAGTGGACAGCATCCCCTCAAACTCCTGAAGTTGAGTTGAGATCATATTTGGACAAAGGTTAGCATATCCAGCAATGGGCCTACAAGCAAAGACAGCAGGGAATGTATACTGGAAATGCATTTAAACATGATTTGAAATTCTGTAACGAAGAAATTCTAATTCTGTATTTTCGATATTTGCCATTTCAAAGTAAGTAAGTCCTAAAAAACATTACGAATGACAAAATGTCACACTCTCCATGATCACCTGTCCAGCTCTGCCTCCAGCTGGCAGTAAGCTGCGTACGCGACAATGTTCTCCTGTCCACAGCGCTCCGTTGTCACTCCGCTCACATACAGCAGGAAGTCTGCGCCATCCACACCCTCACCGTCTGGGACCCCCACGGGGCCACACGACTTCCCCGTCTCACTGCACACCCTGCATTGCTGCACAACACAAACGTATCGAAATCGTCTATCATGTAGGCATCGTCTAGATACCATCTAGACATCGTCTAGGCATCGTATAGACATCGTCAAGGCATCATATAGACATCTAGGCATTGTCTAGACATCGTGTAGGCATTGTGTAGGCATTGTATAGACATCGTATAGACATTGTCTAGGCATCGTATAGACATTGTCTAGGCATCATATAGACATCGTCCAGGCATCATCTAGGCATCATATAGACATTGTGTAGGCATCGTGTAGGCCTCGTCTAGACCAGGGCTATTCAACTGGCGGCCCGCGGGCCAGATTCGGCCCTTTATTGAATTTGTACCAGCCCGTGGCCCATCTCCCCATAAATAATAACAACAAATTTGCTAACCACCCCCACTCCCCCGTCAACAAATTACGTTCTGGGCCACAGGTCAGAGCTCTCTGCCAAATCTGGCCTGCAGAAAATTATAGTTGAATAGCCCTGGTCTGGACATCGTGTAGGCATCGTCTAGACACCATCTAGACATCGTCTAGGCATCGTATAGACATCATCTAGGCATCGTCTAGACATCATCTAGGCATAGTGTAGGCATAGTCTAGGCATCATCTAGAC
Organism: Brachyhypopomus gauderio; assembly: GCF_052324685.1. Classification (NCBI taxonomy): domain Eukaryota; kingdom Metazoa; phylum Chordata; class Actinopteri; order Gymnotiformes; family Hypopomidae; genus Brachyhypopomus; species Brachyhypopomus gauderio. The sequence continues at coordinate 13,808,135 of NC_135214.1, forward strand.
ATCGTATAGACATCGTCTAGGCATCGTCTAGACATTGTCTAGGCATAATCTAAGCATCGTCTAGACATTGTGTAGGCATCATCTAGGCATTGTATAGACATCGTCTAGGCATTGTATAGACATCGTCTAGACATCATCTAGACATCATATAGAAATTGTGTAGGCATAGTTTAGACACCATCTAGACATCGTATAGACATCATCTAGGCATCGTCTAGACATCATCTAGGCATCGTGTAGGCATAGTCTAGGCATCATCTAGACATCGTATAGACATCGTCTAAACATCGTCTAGGCATTGTATAGACATCGTCTAGGCATCATCTAGGCATTGTATAGACATCGTCTAGGCATTGTATAGGCATCGTCTAGACATCATCTAGACATCGTTTAGACATTGTCTAGACATCGTCTAGGCATCGTCTAGGCATCGTGTAGGCATCGTATAGACATCATCTAGACATCATTTAGATAACGTCTAGACATCATATAGACATCGTCTAGACATCGTATAGACATCATCTAGACATCGTTTAGATATCGTCTAGACATCATATAGACATTGTCTAGGCATCGTGTAGGCATCATATAGACATTGTATAGGCATCATCTAGACATCGTCTAGGCATCGTATAGACATCGTTTAGACATTGTATAGGCATCGTCTAGACATCGTATAGACATCGTGTAGGCATCGTATAGACATCGTCTAGGTATCGTCTAGACATCGTTTAGACATTGTTTAGGCATCGTCTAGACATCGTATAGACATCGTATAGACATCGTCTAGGCATCGTCTAGACATTGTGTAGGCATGGTCAAGACATCTAGACATCGTATAGACATCGTGTAGGCATCGTGAAGGCATCGTCTAGACATCATCTAGACATCGTCTATGCATCATCTAGGCATCGTGTAGGCATAGTCTAGGCATCGTATAGGCATCGTCTAGACATCGTATAGACATTGTCTAGGCATCGAGTAGGCATCATATAGACCAGGGGTACTCAAATAGAAATGATGACGGGCCACATTTTATATTTTCAATCACTGAAGGGGCCAGTTATGGGGGGGTTGGTGGCGACCGCAAACTGTCGACGGGGGGGGTAAGCGAAGGCATTTGGCCATCGGCTACCTGTTTGTTGTTGCCATAGAGGCAATCCCCAGCATCATCTTGAGATCGCGGTGCGCGATTTCAAAATAAGAGCGGATAGTGCGATAGAAAAAAAAATTCCAAAAAAAATAAAAAATACACTTTTCAAAACAGCTTGCGGGCCAGTATAGACATTGTCTAGACATCTAGGCATCGCAGCACATACCATACCACAAAGACCTGACTCAACCAGGACTGGATTTAGAAAACACTGATTTAATCTATGCAAACAAAGAAAGTGCAGGGGAAAAGTGGTTTGTGTCAAGAACATGGCAAGCATCTCTGCTAATTATCTTCTGTAAACCTGACCTCATTAAGTATTGCCATTACTATCAGATGTCATTAATGTACTGCAGGTCAGCACTCACATGACCTCAGCAGTAACCTAATCAAGTTTGTAATGATAAGGTATGTTAAGTTAACAATGAAATGGTCATCTAATGTGATCTCAAATGACAAGTATACTGCATAAGAGGTCCAAAGCTACATGTCTTCTGCCTTCAGGAGACAACTGATACCTCGAGCCTACACAATTCACTGCACACTGAAGAGCCTTTCTTACCTGAAGCAAATGACTAACCTGTAAATGTCGTTCAGGTACAACAACTGGTCCACATCTTGTGATATCTGCACAAGCTGCTTGGCAATATCGGTGAGGGTCATCTTTTTTTCTCAGATACTGATTTGTTGCACATTGTCTAATCAAAACACACATTGTAATCATAAGAGAATTACATTTCCTGTAAGACGATTATCAAATTCCTCTGGTGTCAACACTATAACATACATTGTTGTAAATTATATGTAGATGTAGTTACATGTATTATAAAGTTAAACTGTATGTATTATACATAGGGCATAGCAAGAATATATGAATATTTGGTCCATAAATAAGGCAGGACATGAATAGGAGAAGCAAAACCTGCTTAGTAACACAGGGCCTGTGTGTCTGCGCACTCTCAAAGCTCTCCGAAGATAATCAATAGCTTGTGGGAAGAGCTTGTCCTATGGACAAAACCAAACAGAGCAATCATATTATTCATATGCTGGATTAGGTTGCATTTAACCCTAATTTACGGAAAGAGATTTGATCCAATACTAATAGCAGATGCTAAGAAATACCTTTACAAGGCTGCTCTTGGCCTCATCTAGCCTAGAAGGCAAAGACACATTGTATAGCATCTATACAGCCACAAAATCTTAAGCTTTTTTTTAACAGACATATTCTACTACTTACACATCCAAACTGGAGTCATAAACGATCTGAACCTTTAACTGCTGCTCAGTGCTTCTTTTAGTCAGCCTCCCTGGTTTCAGATACACGTCATGTATCACCTAAAAGAATAGACTACAGTGTTTGAGCAAGTTGGTTTATTGGTGAAAGACGTTTTTATTCGCTGGGCAATACCACTGTAATACCTGTAATTACACTGTGTACTGGATTCTTCAATGTTTTGGGATAGTATAGAGACTGTAACTGTAGTCAAAGTATTCTTGAATGCGCATATAAGATCGACATTACGGTATTTCAGCACAGATAAATTGATTCTTTTATTTCTGAAGAGCTTTGGTCTAGACACGCACGTTTACTAAATGTATCACTACAAAATGTGGTTATAAAATTAGCGTTTATTACATAAACCTTCAAACAAAAGCTCACGGCACTTCAACAAAGCAAAAAACGGGTAAACTGTACAATTCTGAGAAACAGCTAACCAAATCACCACATATGAAATTACTATAATAAATTACCTACATGTTGTATAAATCTAAATTTATTTTAAAAAATTGTACCATATAATGTTTTAGATATATTAGTAAGTGTGTTTAATGTAGTGTCATATCCGTTCAATGGCAATCCGTAGCGCACATCATCATACATTATACAGATTGTTTAAGTAACCACATCTACACGTGTGTTTTAGTGTCGTGGGCTTATGGTTCAAACTTTATGAATTACTTGCTGACTTTGTTTAAGTAAACCACATTTTGCAGTTATTCATGTAGTAAACGTGAACACCAACCCTCTAAAAATGACAAGACTGATTTATCTCTGATTTGGGGGGTCAGATTGCGCTGAGCAGCCAAATACCGTAATATCGCACATATGTGGGTGCGTCCGGATTTCAAGCGCGGATATCCTGACATCCACGATAATAAAACCCCTAGAATTAGACTTCAATGCAGGGTTGCAAAACAGGTCATCAAACAATATACTTTCAAACTAGGGCTCTGGAGACACCCGTCTGCTGTTCCTCTGATAGCAAGACAGGTATTCAGATAAGGTAACCAGTTTGTTATGCCTGTAATTAAAAATAGCCCGTAAGAGTGAACTTACGTCTGATGTCAAGGGCACTTTGTGGTTACATGTGTGACAGTGAGCGCAGGTAAACAGAACGGAAAATAAACAAACGCGCCCAAGTGAACCGAGGAGCTCCCAGTGGCCGCTCACGCCGCTCGCCATCGTTTTAACTGCGGCTGACACACTCCCGACGTCCAAACCGAATATTCTTTTGCTGCCCACGCAAACCCTGTCGTTTTAATATTCATACCTCAACCAAATGTGATGAACAGGAAAACTGTACATCCGATAAATCAAAACACATTTGCATTGCATATGCCATTCATTCAGCTGACAACTCGCCCGGGTTCAATGTGAAAGCAGCAACAGTACAGCGATGGAAGGAAGAAGTGTAAATTAGAGGTGTTTTCATAATAAAAGTCAATGAAATATTGTTTGCAAATAAATATGGGAATATTATTTTTATATTACACAAATTATGGTAAAATGTCTCACAAAATGCAATAAATAAAGTAACTTTCTATGTCGGATAATTTCTTAATTGGTTCAAAACTAAAGTTTTCTGCCGATGCCGGGTTTCCATCCAAACCTTTCGAAAAAATAATGCGCAATTTCCAAGTTTCGGCAGAAAAAATGCGAATTAAGCCTTGTTTCCATTCATTACAGTTATGCGAATAAACTTTAGATCACGTGAGAGGACGCCAAACAATAGTGGTTTTACGTCCATCTGGCAGTTACGCATTTTTGCACGTTGAGGTTTTGAAACATTTTTTTCTTTTTCTTTTCTATACATGGAGAAGTTAAATTCAATTTTTGCTCTCTCCAGAACTGTTTTTGTATGCATTTGCCATCTTTACATCGCGATCATGTACAGAACCACATGACTTGAGGCATGATACGTCATCGTTTATGCGAAAAACCCTTTTCCATCCAGTTTTTCCGAATTTTGGCGATGCGATAGTCTAACTTTTCCAACTCCTCCTAGCGTAAAAATCTTTTTGCGATATTTGGGGCTTTTTTCGAATTTTGGTCTTTTTCCATCCAGCTTTTTTCATGCGCATTTTCAAAATGCGCAAAAACTCGGTGGATGGAAAACCCTCAGTGACATCTGGTGGCTTTCAAATATTATAGAACCCATAGGTTCAAAACAGCGCAGCAAACTCGTTTTTATATTTCATAAAAAAAGATTTAAAACAATGATCATGTTTCCCTTTCTGTCTCAAAATGTAAGAAGATTAAATGTTGCAAACCATACTGGGAGGTAACAAGTTGACCTTCTGAAACATTTGAACACTTCTTCCACCTCGTTGTTTCCAAAGTTTATATTAAAGGATGCCTAGAGATTTTACACCTATAGCGTGTAAGTTATGATACACTGCCGAAACAGTTACATGTTTTAAAGTTGATAAAGTTAGTATTCATCACGATTAAACTCTGCATCAAATTAGAACACAGTATTAACCAGGTAGTAGCAAACAGTGTAATTAAGGTCCAATCAATGGATATAGATTTTTATTGCACGTATACATTTTAAAATAATAACAAAATAATCAAAATAAAATTAAACAGGAATGTTTCAATATGTTTTTATAACAATTATTACTGGTCATGTTTAACTTATGTAAAACTGCTGTTTTAATAATCTTTAAAAAGACTCCTAATAATTCTGAATGCAGTCTGTTATATGTAGAGTAAATAAGACTTTTTTTCACTTTGAGGTAACACACAATTGCCTGAAATTAATTGTTTTGACATCATGTGTGGAGTGTCTGTACCAGTTCTGAATCACATTTTGCCTTCAAAATGCTGTAAGAAGAAATAGATGTGTTAGACCCATGAAACAACAGCATCTTTAACACTTCACATGTATAACTTGCTTTACCACATTTGCATCTGTATTGACATAATTGTTCTTTCTTTTCAGTTCCATTTAAATATCTGTAGTCTCACCTTCCTCATTCTTTACTTCTTCTAGCAATGTCCATGATGCCCATGGTGGTGAAAAAACCCATGGTGACCATGGTGATGGTGCCCGTGGTGCCCGTGGTGCCCATGGTGACCATGGTGACCATGGTGACCATCATGAGTATTAATGATGATAGGACTTCCTTGTACAGGCAAACCAGGAACAGGTTGTGGGCCCATCGGTGGGTAGCCGTATACTCCTGGTGGTGGGACTGGGTAGGTCATGCTGTTGCAAGGATCTACATATATACCTGGCTGCTGTGGGTAGTAAGGGTTCATACTGCAGGCAACCTAAAACATAAAGCATAAAGATATCTGAACATAACTGATACACGTATGGCTGATATATGTCTGACACACACGCGCACACACACGCGCACACACACACGCACACAATATGTAATTACTATATAACATTTTTGTGCTACATGAGCTGCTTGATGAGAACTAATTAATTGTTTGTGGAAATGAAATAAATTACAAAAGCAGTATTTTTAAGGGATTGCGTAGCTCAGAAATGTCCAAGGATTTAGATTCTAGTACCCACTAATGTGTTATTTACTTAACTAAACCTGTTAACTTAATTAACAACTTAATTTTCAACAACTTAATTTGCTTTCTAAAAACTTTCCTTCTTGTTTTATATTTTTTTCAACTTTAACAAGTATTAAGAAATAAGTTTCACGCAGACAACAAAATGCACTTTTGTAAATTACTCTTGATAATGACTCTGAAATTCAGTTAGGCTACATCTAATAACATTGGTAGGTATAACACCTATATTTGACAGCTAAAAAACTCAGTTGTTAATGTCTAGTTTCACTTATAGTCAAATATACTTACGGTAATATATCTTAAGTCCAAAAGAGTTCAGCAAATATCAGGAACCTGAGCAACACGGAAACCATAGACGGAAGATGTCTGTTTATACCGGGATGTCTCTGGTGTCTTGTGACGCTCCTTGCCCACTCCGACCAATGGAATCATGCCACGTGTAAACATCAAGGCGTGGAGTGTAAGAAATCATTCAAGGTGTAATGGTTTATCATGTGATTTAATTATGCTGAAGTTGTTTTTAGAATGGCTTTTATGTTGTGTTCGTGACCCATGTTTCACACCAAAAAAGAATTATGTGCCTCAAACTGGCAGTGTTTTATATTCATGCCTAGAAATCTAAAAATGCCTGGTGTAAAATATTAGCTAACTATTATTTGTGTAAAACTGTTTCCACAACAGACCTAAACAAATCGTTCTAAGTCATCTTCCGCATTTGAGGGCAAAACCAAAGGAGAAACTGGGTAATACCATGATGCATAACACATTCTCCATTCTTTGGACGTGACATGTTTACAATCTGGAAAAACTGGTTTTGTTTCCAGTATGTAGACAGAAGAATTCAGAGGGCATCACATGAATAGTTAGTTACCTTGTTTACACTGGTCTTAACTTCATAACATTGTTAGAACTAATGCAATACCAGATAAAAAAACATTTATTTATATTATTTTGGGAAATTTGCAAAGTGTTAGTGTATTTAAGTGTGCATTTTGCATGTGGTGTTTGTCAGTCTTTGTCTGGCTTCGTCCCGCTGTGTTGTTGCGTGAAATCGGTTGGTTATTAAAAAACGTTGAACTTAAAATATACTCTCCCGACTCTGCATGCCCGTGTCCTCGACCAATTACAGCATGAAGTTAATAAAAAAACTAATTGCTGTTCTCTTGTGTTATGTACTTGTGTTATGAATTCGAGGGTGCAAGTCATATAGCCTACCGTGACACCCACGCAGGCTGTCAATTCAAGAGCCATAAAACACTGAGATACTTACACGACCTAATAAATCTAAACCTTCAATACAAGTCTCAGTACCTATTTTATTGTTAATTCGTGAGAAAAAAATTGATTCTAGTGCCATGCTGGATTAAATTTAATGATCAGTAATCACTTACTGCAGTCTCTCCAAAATATAAAACATGTCAAAGTTCAAGAGCCACGCACCATGTGATCTCTGGAAGTTTTACGTATATTTTGATTGCGTCAGGTGTGTGCACTTATTTTCCAGTCCAACCAAATTGGGAGCATTGTGCGTGGGTGTACTATGGGATAGGGTTTTAGAACTACGCTGAAACGTTATATTTCCTCTAATCATTTGATCTAACAGAACTCTGTTTATATATTAGACAGATATATGAATGTAAGCATAGAGATCAAAGTAAGCATTTCATGTATCATATTTATCACAATAATTAAAATTCATCAGCTAAAAAATGAAACACATACAGTACTGCATTAATACTTAAAAACTTGCAGAGTCCTGGATGCCCTAAAACTTTTTTTCCAAACTTTTCCAGTGAAGTTAAAGGTATTTTAGTAGTGCTGTCTATTCCAGGTGCCGCAATTAAAAGTCCTCACCAGGATTTTGCTCAAGCTTGCTAGATTTTCTAATTAGCAATCCAGGTAAAATTAGTGGAATCAACACAATCCAGGAAGCCTGAGCAAAATCCTGGTGAGGACTTTTAATCGCGGCACCTGGAATTGACAGCACTATATTTTAGAGCTAGTGACATTGATTTTGGCCCATTCCCCAATGCATGAAAATTGTTGGTAAGTTTGGGGACAAATAAAACAACCAGAATAGCTCTTTTATTCCTCAAAATAATTTATTCATATAGTTATGAATAATATATTCATATATTTCAGAATAGAATTCATGTTTCATATAAAACATAAAGAGTACCCTTTAAAGATGTATAAATGGTTGGAGGTCTCTTTATGGCATGTTTGAATTTGTGACCTGTCATTCAGTCACTTATCAGACAAATCTTCTCAAAAAGTCGACAGTCAAGCCAAGCAATGTGTGTACAGCACTGCAGTGACAGGACACATGTTAATTTTCACCCTATTTTTTAATGCTGATCAACATTTTTTCTAAATTAGATTAGTAATACAAAGTGTAGTGTGGTTAGGGTAGATTCGTGTGTAGACAATCTTCATCTATTCCCTAATCAGAGTCACTGCTGCTCCCGGAATGCTGTGAAAAGGTATGCACACATTAAACAATTTTAAGATACACAAATTCAAATTAAGTCACAGACCTGCATGTTAACCATAAGTAATAACTGCACATTTCTGTGTGGTGTTTAGATTTACTTTTTATCATTCAGTTCTCTCAGCAGGTTCTCACCTTTCCATGTTTGCCATGTTTGCCATGTTTGCCATGTTTGCCGTGCCCGTGCCCATGACCGTGCCCATGACCATGCCCGTGCCCATGCCCCTGACCGGGCCCATACCCATGACCTTGCCCGTGACTGGGCCCATACCCATGACCGGGGGCGTGACAGGGCCCGTGACCGTGCCCCTGACCGGGCCCATGCCCCTGATGATGGCCTCCTTGACCATGCATACATTGACCAGGTCCTTGACATACACCTGCCGGACACATTGCCGGATATCCTGGCTGTACAGGTGGGGGGTATCCTGGCATGTTGCCATAAGGGGCATTTGGGTTAGGGTAGGGCTGTCCAGGATGGCCCCATTGTCCTGGCTGCTGTGGGTAGTTGGGGTTCATACTGGTGCCAGTAAGAGTCACTCTGCTGAAATGAAAATATATCAAAATCATTTTGTAGGAAATATATTAAAGCCACATTTTATATGTTGTAGTTTGTGAGAGAAGTTCTTGAAAAATGTTTACATTTCAGGAGAACAAATCCGCAGATCATTGTTAAGCTCTTCAGAGATTTGAAGGATTAAGGATTTCTATTGTGCTAAAAAGTGTACAATGTGTGAAAAAATGAAAAGGTAGATTAAGTATGCTAAGAATAATATGTTAAACTTTAACACTTTAACATGTCAACTTATTCTTAAAAGCTTGAAGAAATTCTAGATGTATGTTTCTTAAAATATAAAATTAATATTAACAATACAAACTAACTATAATGTGTTGAGACTTGTTCATTTAAAAACAAAGAATAATGCTAAAAGAAAAAAACACAAGACCTTCCAGTGAACTGAAACCCTTCACCAGCATGTCAGGACATAAATCAGCCTCAACATTTAAACCAGTTAGACTTAAGAGATAGTATGTATTACTACCTTAAGCATGTAAATTCCACATCAATATCAGTGTTAACACTAATTGTGAAATGACCATTTCAGCTTTAACTGATGAGAAAGAAAAAAGAGTAAAGAATAAAGAATGAAGGCCCTAGAACTACCACGCACTTTCAGATTAGAAGATCGTTGATAAACATATTAATAAATACAGTACTCAGGACATAAAGCAACCTCAACATTTAAACCAGTTTGACGATAATATGTATTACTACTTCAAGCATTTAAATTCAACAATATCAGTGTTAAGACTAATTGTAAAATGTAACTGATGAGAAAGAAAAATCTGAAGACATGTTTAAAGTCCTGTACCTCATATACTGAAATAATGACAAGAGGTTCACTTACTGTAATATATCCCAAAATCCAAGAAGTTTAAGAGATCAGTTCAAATAAAGCGCACGCAGCAGGTAGTGAAGTAAAACTTCTTTATGCAGACTTTGGGAGTTTCAGTAATGGGTCACATGACATGTTTATGTATTCTACGCTTCCACCAATAGGAGCACTGAGCTGGAGCAAGTTAGAACTCATACAAATAAAAGTTTAATTCTAGAGAGAATATTATATACATGTAATTTCATATTTTGTAAAATAATAATGAATAATAGATATAAACATATACTTTATAGTAATGATTTGAAAGTATAAAATTGATCACAAAAAATGAAAACAAATATATGTATATAGAAAAATATGTCTGTGATTATACCTTGAAACTTTTTTATACCTCGAAAAGTTTTTTTTAGCTAATAGCAATTCATTTACAAATATTAAATCATAAATCGAAGAAATTTTCTTTGCTTGAAACAACTCTGTAACTAAGACTCAAACAAGTCTGGCCACTATTCATTTGACAGGTAGCCAAACGTGTTTTATTTCTGCATCAATCCAAAAAACAACTCTGCTTATCAGTATGTTTGATAATGTATCTTAGTATTTAATATTTACCTCATAGCAGTAATAATGCACACACATGCACATACATACACACACATCCATATGCTTATAAGTATCAATTTCTAATCTCAAACCTAAACTTATTATCAACACACACACACACACACACACACACACACACACATACACACGCACACACACACACACACGCACACACACACACACACACACACACACACACACACACGCACACACACACGCACACACACACACACACACACACACACACACACACACACACACACACACACACACACACACACACGCACACACACAGATGGTTGCTGTCACACTTCCCAGCTCCCATCCCCCATCTGCTTAGAGAGCAGGACATCGCAGGCATAACTCACCTCAGGACACTCCAGCCTGCAGCATGAAGAACAGGAAAAGTCACTGTGAGGGCCCAACTGACAAATGAACCGGCCAGAGAACAAAGCCGCCTTTTCATGTGGTTTATGAATTTAAAACCCATCCTGGAAGATATGACCCATACATGCAAATGCTTCCAATTCAAACCAGACTCCATATATAAAGCAAACTCCCCTAAACCAGCAAGGACAGAAACAAAGAGAAATAAAAGGATGCAGATAAATACACTGCAATATATTCAGAATGACAGTTTTTTTCAACTGTTTACACACAAAATCTTTTCTTCTTACACAATTTTCTAAACATGCCCTTCAAACACCATAACCCCACACCAAATCTGCTAAACCATACACTAACTCTCAGTGTCTGACTCAGTTTTCAATTTCCAAACACACATTTTGCAAAACTCTACACACAAGTTTCTACCTAACACACAAAGACCAAACAGGAAGTTACTTGATTTCATCTTTCAAACACAACCTATCAAAATGCCACACTAAATCACCAGTGCTTCACTCCCACTCCTCATATGTGTAAGCACTCATTACTTTACAGTTTTTTTCAACTGTTTACACACAAAATCTTTTCTTCTCACACAATTTTCTAAACATGCCCTTCAAACACCATAACCCCACACCAAATCTGCTAAACCATACACTAACTCTCAGTGTCTGACTCAGTTTTCAATTTCCAAACACACATTTTGCAAAACTCTACACACAAGTTTTTACCTAACACACAAATATCAAACAGGAAGTTACTTGATTTCATCTTTCAAACACAACCTATCAAAATGCCACACTAAATCACCAGTGATTCACTCCCAGTCCTCATATGTGTAAGCACTCATTACTTTATTGAACACCAACGAATCATTGGCTAAGTATAGGCCTATAAATAGGTCAAATGTCAAGATGTCTGTTTTGAACCATGAATCCACGAGATCCAGCACCACATAGTCAACGATGCAACTGTTTTCCATAACATGGACACAGTAAGCTTGTCCACTGTCCATCGTGTCCTGCAGAATAATCACTTACATATGAAGCAGCTATACAGGGTCCCATTTGAAAGAAACAGCATCAGAGTGAAGAACCTGCATCATGACTTTGTGAATGTATGTATGCAAAACTAATTCCAGTATATTAGACTTGCACATATCAAGATTTTTGGGTTGTGCACATGTGTGCAAATATATATTCTTGTCTCTTACAGAGAATTTTGGAGATGGATGCAGATGCAAATGTCCGCCATGAGTATATTTATATAGATGAGGTGGACTTGAACCCCACTTGAACCAGGAGAAGGGGGAGAAATGTCATTGTTCAAAGGGCCATTGTGAATGTCCCAGGACAACGTGGGGGGAACATTACAATGTGTGCTGCCATTACCAATAATGGTGTCCTGCATCACCATGCAACACTTGGTCCTTACACCACTGCTCACATCATATCTTTTCTGGATGCAATTCTCAATATTCTTGTCCAAGGTCGGCAGAATCTAGATCAACAAAGTTTTGTGTTCATATGGGACAATGTCAGTTTTCATCGGGCACATCTGGTCCAGAACTGGTTTGTGACACATCCTCACTTCTCTGTTCTGTACCTGCTTCCATATTCACCTTTTCTCAATCCAATTGAGGAGTTCTTCTCCACCTGGTGCTGGCGGGTATATGATCATCGTCCTCATGCTCATATTCCACTTCTTGAGGCGATGGAGGAAGCGTGTGGCGACATTGATGCTGCCTCTATTCAAGGATGGATGCGCCACGCAAGGAGGTTCTTCCCTCAGTGTTTAGCAAGAGAGGACATACAGTAGCCCATACCCTCACCACAGCCAACACCCCCCAACCCATACCCTCACCACAGCCAACACCCCCCAACCCATACCCTCACCACAGCCAACACCCCCCAACCCATACCCTCACCACAGACAACACCCCCCAACCCATACCCTCACCACAGCCAACACCCCCCAACCCATACCCTCACCACAGACAACACCCCCCAACCCATACCCTCACCACAGACAACACCCCCCAGCCCACACCCTCACCACAGCCAACACCCCCCAGCCCATACCCTCACCACAGACAACACCCCCCAGCCCACACCCTCACCACAGCCAACACCCCCCAGCCCATACCCTCACCACAGACAACACCCCCCAACCCATACCCTCACCACAGCCAACACCCCCCAACCCATACCCTCACCACAGCCAACACCCCCCAGCCCATACCCTTACCACAGACAACACCCCCCAACCCATACCCTCACCACAGCCAACACCCCCCAACCCATACCCTCACCACAGCCAACACCCCCCAGCCCATACCCTCACCACAGCCAACACCCCGCACCCCATACCCTCACCACAGACAACACCCCCCAACCCATTCCCTCACCACAGCCAACACCCCCCAGCTTTTTCAGACATGTGTTTGGTGTCTGTCCAACTTCATGTTGTGGTTGGATTTTTTTTTCTGCACTGTACAAATATTGTAACAGCAGCAAATTATTTGGAAAAAATAAATATTTTGGGTTTGAAAACTGTGTTGCGGGTATTTCACCTTCTCTCTGCACTTTTGTATAACATAGAATCCCTTGAATGAAAGAAGAGCTTTAGGTTTTGATAAACAGTGTGTACATGATGAATCCAAAATGTCATATTATGACAAAGGTGTTGTCAATGTGATGTCAGTGCTTGCTTTTGAGATGTGTTTATGACATTTTGAATGTTGTGTGTCATTTTGCTGGAGATTTGAGGCATTTTGCATTTTGTGTGAGCAATCGTGAGTTTTGTGTGTAGAGTTTTGAAAAATAGACACAGATCTTGGAAAATGTGTGTAAACAGTTGAAAAAAACTGTATTGAACACCAACGAATCATTGGCTAAGTATAGGCCTATAAATAGGTCAAATGTCAAGATGTCTGTTTTGAACCATGAATCCACGAGATCCAGCACCACATAGTCAATGATGCAACTGTTTTCCATAACATGGACACAGTAAGCTTGTCCACTGTCCATCGTGTCCTGCAGAATAATCACTTACATATGAAGCAGCTATACAGGGTCCCATTTGAAAGGAACAGCATCAGAGTGAAGAACCTGCATCATGACTTTGTTAATGTATGTATGCAAAACTAATTTCAGTATATTAGACTTGCACATATCAAGATTTTTGGGTTGTGCACATGTGTGCAAATATATATTCTTGTCTCTTACAGAGAATTTTGGAGATGGATGCAGATGCAAATGTCCGCCATGAGTATATTTATATAGATGAGGTGGACTTGAACCCCACTTAGACCAGGAGAAGGGGGAGAAATGTCATTGGTCAAAGGGCCATTGTGAATGTCCCAGGACAATGTGGGGGAAACATTACAATGTGTGCTGCCATTACCAATAATGGTGTCCTGCATCACCATGCAACACTTGGTCCTTACACCACTGCTCATATCATAACTTTTTTGGATGCAATTCTCAATATTCTTGTCCAAGGTCGGCAGAATCTAGATCAACAAAGTTTTGTGTTCATATGGGACAATGTCAGTTTTCATCTGGCACATCTGGTCCAGAACTGGTTTGTGACCCATCCTCACTTCTCTGTTCTGTACCTGCCTCCATATTCACCTTTTCTCAATCCAATTGATGAGTTCTTCTCCACCTGGCGCTGGCGGGTATGAAGAGATGAAGCCTCGACACACACTCAACCCCCCAGCCCATACCCTCACCACAGCCAACACCCCCCAGCTTTTTCAGACATGTGTTTGGTGTCTGTCAAACTTCATGTTGTGGTTGGATTTTTTTTCTGCACTGTACAAATATTATATTACAGTAACAGCAGCAAATTATTTGGAAAAAATAATGTTTATGAAAACTGTTTATGTGTGTTGTGAGTATTTCACCTTCTCTCTGCACTTTTGTATAACATAGAATCCCATGAATGAAAGAAGAGCTTTAGGTTTTGATCAACAGTGTGTACATGATGAATACAAAATATTATGACAAAGGTGTTGGCAATGTGATGTTAGTGCTTGCTTTTGAGATGTGTTTATGACATTTTGAATGTTGTGTGTCATTTTGCTGGAAATTTGAGGCATTTTGCATTTTGTGTGAGCAATTGAGAGTTTTGTGTGTAGAGTTTTGAAAAATAGACACAGATCTTGGAAAATGTGTGTAAACAGTTGAAAAAAACTGTAATTAAATAATGTAAAAGTTTAAAGGGTTCAGGAGCTCTAACAGCTTTCCGCCATGCTTGGTCTCATATGTGGCAAAACCACCAAGCAGAAGCTAAAATGGAAATATGGTGGAAATATTCATATTTTATCTTTCTGTAATCATATTAATCAGTAAACATATATGTACTGATCACACTTAGTAATGAGTAGAATGGAAATCACTTTATTATTGAACATATGTAGCACCTATTACACATTGATCATAGGCTCTCTCTCTCTCTCTCTCTCTCTCTTTCTCTCTCTCTCTGTAGTAAATGGTGCATGTGAACACCCTTAGCAAGCAGAAGGCAGACATTCCTGAGTGTAGCCTATCTGTAGATTAGGGCGTCTGCGTCAAGGGTGACAGCACATTTGGTGGACCGGAGGAACAAGGAGGCCTTGACTTGATGACCTCATCACCTCACCTCATCGGGGCCACCAACGAGACCCAACATCCATAACTCACTGGATTATGATGTAATCATGTAGCAAAATAGTATAAGAACCATAGTCTATGGGGGGTAAAACCTGTAAAACCTGATTTACCACATTTCCATTTGTTTTAACATTGTAACATTGTTTTAACAGCTGGTCTTATCTTTCTGTATTGTAGTTTCAATGATGTTTAAATATCTGTGATCTCGCAGTTTAGTCTTTGCTTCTTCTAAAAATAGTTGCCACACCCATGATGACCCACGACCATACATATTACAATGACCCTGAGGCAGGGCCGGAGTGGACCCCTTTTTCAGCCCGGGAGTTTCATGCCCAAATCCGGCCCAAAATAATTTTTCCCTCCCAATCGGCCCAAACTAGAGATTGACATGAGCCGGCCCATCGGGATTCCTCCCGAATCTCCCGATTAGCCACTCCGGCTCTGCCCTGAGGGCTATTACAGAAGGCAGGAGCTCCTTGCCCATTCCATCCTTGAACAGGCTGTGGGCCCATGGGTTGGTGGCCATATGCTCCTGGTGGTGGGGGTGGGTAACTCATGTTGTTTGAAGGATTTCCCAAGCACCTGTTGGCCATAAGGATTCATACTGCATATAATTTTTTTGTTTTTTTGCTTTTCAAAAACCAGCTTGCCTTTTTGCTATATGCAATGTATTTAACCTTTCAACCCTTTTAAACATAATTTAGATTTGTCCTTACATACATACACACACGAAATGAAATGTGCCATATTTTGTCAATTGTGATTTTTACACCCCAATCGAAATTTGTCCTCCGCTTTTAACCCATCTGTGCAGTCAGAACACACACACACACTAGTGATTACTAGGGGGCTGTGGATCACACGTGCCCAGAGCGGTGGGCAGCCCTAGCCCGGCGCCCAGTTGGGATTAGGTGCCTTGCTCAAGGGCACCTCAGTCATGGCCTGTCTGGGAATCAAACCCACGACCCTCCGGTCACAAGACCAGTTCCCTAACCGCCAGGCCATGACTGCCCACACACACATATATATACATATATAAGTTTTCTAACAGACACCACAAACCACAAATTTGTCTGGATAAGTGCATCTACCAAAGGTTGTACATTTAAATAGCTTAGGACTCTTCCAGGAAAAATAAGTTTGTGGCTGAAAATGTAATTAGATTCTGAAATTCAGTTCTTTATAATAGTATTTGTAGTTATAATGCCAACATATGAGAAAAAAATTTTTAAGCTGTTTTAAAGTAGCAGTTCAGTAGCACTTACTGTCTAGTTTTAATTAAACATGCGAAACTTTCATTCTAAGTTTCATTCTTCCACATTTGAAGGAAAGACAAATGCACACAGTGGTGTGTGAACTCAGTGCATGTTTACAATCTTGGGCATGTATGAATAAATAGGTTTTATTTCAAATACACAGACATAAGCATTTTCAAGGAGGGTAAACATCACAGAGAATTACACTGGTGTTTACTTCAGAATATGGTTATGATTCAATCAACATGAATCCAACAGCTAAAAACACAAACTGAACACAAAACTGATTTGTATAATTTTGTTAGGCAAATATCTAATCGAGTGGTTCGTGTGGTCAGGTCGTCTGGCATACCTAAAGAAGTGAAGAAAGTGAACCAACACAGATACATCGTCTGTGGCACTTATAAGTATACCATGTTCACCTTTATATAAATGTTTTAATCCACGTATCACTTCTCGCCTATCTTGGAAATGTTGTTGGTTACCAGGAAACAGAATCACTCTATCAATAAAATACACCCGGTTTACCGTTTTCACCACCATTGTTATGGGCCCAACCTAAACTGGGACATAACAGATATGGATCTGTAAGAGTAAGAGGAGTTTTGTCTCTAAACCTTATATTGTTGTGTAAAATCACAAACAGGTAAAACGCTGTATCACCTTCAGGATAATTAAGGTCCCTTTATTTGAGTCATTTGACATTTTACAGAGCTTGGCCTTTCTGGGCCGAGAAAACCTCAAGCAATTAAAATAGGTTTTCAAGCACTAAATGCGTGAAACCTAAATGTTATTTATGTTTTATATAAATAAAGTACTTATTAATGCTGATAAACATTTTAATAAATGATTTAACTGATTAGAAGTGGGCAGGGTGAAGATTCAAAGAGCAGACATTCTCCATCTCCATCCGTTCCCTAATCAGAGTCACTGCTTGAGCTGCTCCCACAATGCTGTGGAAAGGCATACATGATTAGATGACATACAAATACTAATTTAGTTCCACAAATGAATGTTATCCTTGAACAGTTACTGCATAATTTTTGTTATGTTTAGATGCATTTATTTATTGTTCAGTTTTAATGTGAGCAGATTCTCACCTTTCTGTGTTTCCTATGTGCAAGCAATTGCCCGAGCATTTGTCCAAGCCCATGTCCCTGCCTGAACCCAAACCCGGGTCCACACCTATGCCCACATCCAGGTCCATATCCAGGCCCAAATCCAGGCCCAAATCCAGGCCCATATCCAGGCCCATAACCAGGTCCATATCCAGGCCCATATCTAGGTCCATATCCATGCCCATATCCAGGCCCATATACTGGCCCTTGGTAATAACCTCCTGGGCCATATCTGCAATGACAAGGCCCTTGACATACACCTCCTGGAGACACCACTACTACTCCTGGCTGTACAGGCGGGGGGTATCCTGGCATGTTGCCATAAGGGGCATTTGGGTTAGGGTAGGGCTGTCCAGGATGGCCCCATTGTCCTGGTTGCTGTGGGTAGTTGGGGTTCATACTGGTGCCAGTAAGAGTCACTCTTTGCTGAAATGAAAACAATTTTGATATCAAAATTGTGTTTGATATTTTTTAGTAAATAAACTATATCCAAACTTTATATGTTGTAGTATGTGAGAAATGATATATAAGAATATATAAATTTCATAACATAACAGGCATTTGGTGACCCCTTAAGAGATATTACGGTGTGAAGATTTCCACATTGTGTTAAAAAAGTATGCAAAATTTGAATTTCAATAAAATAACCTTAAATATATTAAGAATAATTAAACTGTCATAGGTCAACTTATTCTAAAGACCTTCAATAACTTGCTTTAACCAAGAAATCCTATAGGTATATTTTAATGCTGACAATAAAAATAGAAACAAAATTGTATGCTGTAACTTGTTTATTACTTAAAAACACAGAAAAATATCCAAACAGAAAAAACATTGCTCTGCAGAGGTTGTGGGAACATTGAAACGATGTAGTAGGCCCGAGAACTACCATGCACTTTCAGATAACAAGATTGTTGATAAACAGGATATAAAGCAACCTCAACATTTAAACCAGTTCGACTTAAGCGATAATATGTATTACTACTTCAAGCATTTAAATTCAACAATATCAGTGTTAAGACTAATTGTAAAATGTAACTGATGAGAAAGAAAAAAGAGTAAAAATGAAGACATGTTTAAAGTCCTGTACCTCATATACTGAAATAATGACAGGAGGTTCACTTGCCGCAATATATCCCAAAATAAGAGGGTTTAAGAGATCAGTTCAAATAAAGCTCACGCAGCAGGTAGTGAAGGAAAACTGTCTCTTTGACTTTGGGAGTTTCAGTAATGGGTCACATGACATGTTTATGTATTCTACACTTCCACCAATAGGAGCACTGAGCTGGAGCAAGTTAGAACTCATACAAATAAAAGTTTAATTGTATAATATCACTATCATATATATTAAACATCATATTTTGAACCAACAGAAAATGATAGATTTGAATTCATGCATGCACGTCATAATAATGATCTGAAAGTATAAAACTGATCACAGCAAATCTAAAATAGAAAGGTTAAATATGTTTTTGACTATACCTAGAAATTGTCATTTTAATTGATGTCAACATTTCTTTCATTTTGCTAATGTTATTAGTAACCAAGAACATGATTCTTAAAACAAAGCAGTCAGTGGAATGCAGTTTTTATGTAACACACTGTACACACATTAATGAATGTAAATAAAAATGTTAATACAAGACAAAAACAATGAAGAAACTTCCCAACCCAGGTCATGACAACATTAAGGCATAAAACGAAGGGAAAGAATTTGCCTGAAACACACCTGTAACTAAGACTCCCAAACAAGTCTGGCCACGAATTCACATGACAGGTAACCAAACGTCTTTTGGTTTCTGCGTCATTCCTAGTAGTAACACTGCCTATTTGCATAACAAGTTGCCACTTGAACCTAATGTTTACCATTTAGCAGTAATAATGTTCACTGGTACAATGTGTGTTTACAAAAACAGAGACTGGGACTAAAGTATCAGTGACCTAAAACATATACACAAACACCTTCGTGTGCTTTTAAAGCCTTACAATTTACTTCATTGTCACACCCTGACCGGTTTCTAGCCACCTGTCACCCGTCACACATACGTCAATCAGTGCACTCAGACACGCCCCTGATCACAATCACCTCTTCCATGTTAATTTACTTTCCTGTTTAAACCACACAGGCATCCTGGAACAGTGCTCTGTGCTGAATATCTGCTAGAGACTCATGGTTTTTTCCCCTTCAATGAACATTTTGTATCATGTCTCACTCCTGCTTGCAAAATGTCACATTTATGTTTAAATTTCTAAACTTAACCCTAAAGTTATCCTCATCAACTGTTTATCCCTGAACATATAAGAACCCAGACACGTGCGTGCATGGGTGCGAACACATACGTTTACTTTTAATGGTGTACTGAATTTTGAGTAAGACCTACAAGAAAATTCCAAGAAGAGGACATTTCTATGTATTTCTTAGTCTAAAGAACCAGCTACCATAGAAGGTCCTGCAGTCAAGCTTGTGAATTTACCAGGTACCAGGACAGACAACTGTATAACTTGATGGAAAACATTGTGTGTGAAAAGGCAATACCATGTATATGTAACCTAGCAACCTTCCTGTCACGGTGGGTCAGCCCAGACGCCACCAGAGGGCGCGCACAGGCACACTTTCACAATTACTCACGCAAACTCCTACACGGCGCACACCCTGTCACTCCAGACCACTCCCATATGATATGGGCCATATCACTTTCCCCTCAGTATTGACACCTGTTCCTCATCAATACTAGGCCTAATAAAAGCCCACAGGTCGTACAGTCCAGTGCTGCGCATTCATGAACTTCGCCTTGCATCATGGGAAGTAGCCTACTCTCTACCAAACCTCCTGTCGCCTGTGAACTCTCTCTCTCCCACTTTGGACTCTTGAGTATTCATCTTATGTTACATTTGCCAAGTGGCCTGAATTCCTTTATTATTTTGTGATGGATAATAAAAGCTTTAGGTTACAGCCTCCGTCTCCTACCGCCTCTGTCCCCACATCACACTTTCAATAACATCAGTATCCACAAAATCAACAAACATGTTTCTGATATCCATAGATATCTTTAGATAGGTCTGGACAAGCTGGTTTTATTTCCAACATGCATACAGAAATGACACTGAGAGAATGACGAATGAAATATTGTGCATTTGATACAGAAAAGATGCAGATTTACTGCTATAGTAGATTATGAGAAAGAGATTTATGGGATAATGTCTCACCAATATGTGATTCATCATCTAAGCAAAGAAATTTACATGAAAACATTACTAATTATGAGTACATGAGGTGAGTGCACCTAAAGGTCCAGGTTCAGTCAGAGACCCGATTGAGGGCAGCTGCTCACCCTACAGGTGACAAAAAACATCTGGCCTGGGTGCCCCACATGTGCAAAATTACATTCAAAATGACATATAAAGTATTACATCAAGGCACATCATCTCTGAAATCACAAGAGACCAGTGTAGATACCTCTGTCCTAATTTCACATTAGCTGCAAATTGGTTTGTATGAAAACAGAACACTTATTAGGCACTAAACAGACCATGGGAGACCAAAGCAACAGGTGATCCTCACAGATGAACCCTGAACACCTCACATTTTTAGCTTCCCCACAAGAGAGCTGGAGGGGTAGCGTCGTGCAAATCGGCCCAGGGTCCAAACAGGAAACACATTCCTGTAGGACGTATAACTGATGGCACAACTCTTGTTGAAAACGCCAGCAATGTTCTCCTGAAAAGGTTGAGAAGGGTCTGTATTATACACAACAGGCATTATTTCCATTTAAACCTACAGCAGACCAACAGTGGAGACTTGACAAATCATAATGCAAAAATGCAGCAATGGACAAGCACAGCCTACCTGTGGCCAGTCTCCATTGGGAAGCTGCTTGTCAATCAAAACTTGTATCCCGCGCTCAATTACTTTATGGTCAGGGTACCTTCAATCCGAATAAAAAAAAAACATTATATAAGTTCTATAAAACCATAACCTTTTTTGCCTCTTTACAGTTTATAAGAAGTGGATTATTAGGGATTTGTCACCAACAACAAAAAAACCATCAAAACAAAACAAACAAAACCTGATTCATGAAAAAAAAATCATTCAATCAGCTTGTACTAGGGGGGGATCGGGAATACCTGACAGCCATCAGAGCCAGAAGGGCCCAGCAGGTGTTGTGGATCTGCGAGTTTTTACTCTGTACATAACGCCGCTGCTCACATGATTCAAAGTCCTCTCCCCATCCCCCATCCTCCATCTGCCTCGAGAGGAGGAAGTCACAGGCGTGCCTCACCTCAGGAGACACCAGCCTGCAGCATGAAGAACAGGGAGAGTCACTGTGCAGGCCCGACTGACAAATGAACCGAACAGAGACCCAAGCCGCCTTTTCGTGTGGTTTATGAGTCCAGAACATACCCATCGAACCCATCCTGGAAGATATGACCCATACATGCAAATGCTTCCAGTCCAAACCAGACTCCATATGTAAAGCAAACTCCCCAAGACCTGCAGAGACAGAAACAAAGATAAAGATGTATATATCACATATAATACATATGTATTTAGCTAAAAAAAAAATTGTAATGTATGTAATGCTACATTATAGTAGTTAAACTCCATCCGTCAATTGATCATTCTCTTTATAGCCATCTATAAATGTAATTTTAAAGTTAATCAATCAATATGATTCTCAGTTCACAATTCTGAACAGCACTGAACTGGAGCTCCGCCTACCCTTCCCACGAGCCATCGGGTCTCTGCACACGCCTGCAGTAGTCAAGCCCTTGCTGAAGAGTGCTCCTATAACGACACACTAAGTCTCAACGCATGCCATGTTATGAACGTACTAACAAGTGCTGGGCCCAGAGCGCTGGAATTGCACCTGATCTCCTGGGCTCTGTGCTCAGGATAAGCGTGACGGAAGTGTTGCAGGGCCTGCATAACTGCAGATGTACACTCCACATAGGTGTAGTCGATCATGATGTCACCTGTGACCCGGCACAGGGTGGTCAAACACCAGACAGGGCAGGAAAACTCATAATGAATTAAATAGGGTCGCATTCTATGGAGAGATCCTCACCAAACACCTCCGAAGGGTTCAGGAGCTCCAACAGCTTTCCTCCACGCTTGGTCTCGTATGTGGCAAATCCACCATCGGCGTTTCTCATGCTTAGAAGCTACGAGAGAAAGAGAGTTTTGCTCCACATGCTAAAGAAAGTGTTGTGCTGAGGGGTGCTCTGAGGAACGTACCACATCGACCGCGTCGAAGAGTCTTTGTTGGGGCACGGCCTCCGTGATGAAGCCACACTGTTCCTGAAGGAGCATCACTGCTTTCAGGCCCTCTGCTGTGCAATCGGCCACGATCCAGCCACAGTCCCGCGTGCTGAAGGGGAAGCCTCCCTAATTCACACACACACACACACACACGCACACACACACACACACGCACGCACCCACACCCACACACACACACACACACACACACACACCAGAAGCAGGCGTGCATGCACACACACATATGCACACATGCATTCTATAAAGTCATTTGAAAGTTCCAAATTCAGATAACGTATTACCGTTCAATGCAAGCCTGCAGGTACCTTGTTCATTTGTCTGTAGTACTTCTCATATTCCGGAGGGTTCTCTTTAATCTGGAACAATGGCAATTTGATCAGGTCTTGGATTCCATAAAGCACTGCATCGCAACTGAGGAACACGGTAAGGAAGGTGCTGCTTTCACCTGGGTTACATTAAGGAACTGGTGGGCCTTTTTCAGGCACTGTGTAAAGCCAGGGTGGTCCTGGGCCTGGGCCTCAAGAAATGCTTGAACTGCAAATGCAGTATCCCATAGTTGGGACCCATTGGTTCCCTGGTGGATTAGAAATTGAAAACAGAACAGATATAAGAAAAAAATTAGCCAAAATGCCCCAAAAATCATAACATGAATTTTATATTTGTTCTTTAATAGAACAGATAGTTAACAAGTTAATTGAATTTAAATCTCTAAACCTAAATAGAATTTAAACCTCTTTTAAATGTGTATCTTTGATATCTAAGCTAAGGAACCCAAAAGGCATTGCAGTGGTAAGTGCATAATACAACTAGAACTACAGCATTGGAGTACATAAGTGGGTCAAACATTTCATGGAATCTTTTGTGCCTCAACCCAGTCCTGACCTGAGCACTGGTAATGGTTTACTGCACAAGACTAAATCTGTATGTGTAAACTGATACATTATGGTGAATCAGACACTCACCTGCATCTTCATGCCATCAAGACCTAACCTGGAAAAGAAAAAAAGGACCTTGTATAAGTAATTACACAATCGAATATTCGTCTATTACGAAATTAAAGAGTGCTTTCTAAACATTTAGGAAGTATCATGGGCATCTTCAGAGCTCTCAAATATCACTAACCAGAGATAGTCTGGGATCCTGGACACATGCTCCTGAAAGCTTGCTGATGAGGGTCCTTCAACATACCAGCGCACCAACATGTTAATGGTCTTTGAGATCTGAGCACACAGCCAGAATAAAAACTTTGATTGCATGTTGTGGTGATGTAACAATAACTACATTTCAGCTCTGCTGTTAAACTTCAAAAACTTGGTTATTGAAGTAACATGTTAAGGATTCTTAATCTTAATCTTAATTAAAAGAAAAAAATGAAAGATGCTTGTTAGATAACTCACCGGACCAATACTGATGCAGTGGGTAAAGCGATCATCGGCTTTAATGTGATCATACAACTCTATGACTGCCTTCTCTCTCAGAGTAGTACTGTGGTGAGCCTCATATATGTTGAGGATCACTGTGAAATAGAGTTTAGTTGGCACAATATACTGAGCATAATAATCAAGATATATACATGAAGAAAATACCCTTACTGTAGGCAACAGTGAGGAGGGTACTATGAGGGGTGTATATATCACAGGGTGCAACGTTGTTCCTTTGAGCTGGCCAGTTAATAGTTGAATAGTCTTGGACATACAGCTCCTATAAATAAATACCACACATTGCAAAATATAAATACATTTATACATTGCAAAACAATGCTTAGTTATGTAGCTAATATAAATGTATGCATAAATGTACAATACAGTAATGGCATGATGACAATATGATTCAGGTATGTCTGAACAGAAACCAAGTATGATTCAGGTATGTCTGAACAGAAACCAAATGATAGCCCAAATATCTTTCAGACAACTTATATAAGTGTTCACTTTCTATGTAAACCTTAATCTGCTTCAAATGAAATCAGTGTTACTATTAAACGTGTTTGGTTAGTTTTCTCAAATGGGTCAAGAAGACCTTTGAGTCCTTTATTTGGTTGTGCATTATTTCAGTACAAGTAATGCCTAAATATATATTTTTCCTTATCCATTGTGAAACCATATTCTTATTTATAAATATTTAATGTGGGTATAAAATGTAAGTCATACATCCAACATTAACATGTTTCACACCTATCCTAAAATAATTATATGTTATAGTATAATATATAATATAATATATAATATAATATATTATAATCTATTGGTTCAGGTTTATATTACACCTGTTTTGTACCCCCAGCACACCCCAGCTGTATAAGACCCGTGTTATTCTATGGCTCCCTCTATTGGCTTAAATTTGTATTGTACCTCTCTTAGGCTGAGCACAAGCGAGTCTTCTTGGGCAGTAAGTCTGACAGCGTAACAGTAGCTCATTGGAAGGTAGACCTGCCTACAGTGACACCACAGCGTGGACGGGTGTGCAGGCATCCATGTTGGAAAAAGCCTGATTGATGATAATAGACTTTTAAAGGGAATACATTTAACAATGCATTATAATGTATTAAAGTGCATAATAATGTGTACCACATCTCTGGAAAGAGTGTGTTTATTCCATCCCAACTGTACACATTCAAGATGGCCAGCCAGAATTTTCCCCAGGATGGTATACCTACAGCGCCTCCTGCAAAATAACTGGAAGTCAATAACAGTGGAAGCATACAGTGGAGTTGCATCTGCATCACACTCCTTGAATAACTCACTGTGCCTTATGCTTCAGTGTTAAAGCCAGACCTTTACTGTGCAAGTTGTTCCTTGCCCGCACCATATCCGGGTCATCAGGCAGAACTCCCAGGATTCTCAGTGTCGTGTAGCTTAGGGCTGTACCAAATACTGTAGACTTGTCTTCAACATGCCTAGAAAGTTCACCACAGAGGTTTTATATGACGGACCCGTTTGTTTATGATGTTACGGACATGATTATTATCACATGTGTCATATAGAAGACCTTTAATGTGCTTAGACACATTTCAAAATTTCCACCTCCTCCACTGGAGAATTACTTTTATTGTTTCTGACAGAGAATACTTATTATGCTTGGTTTATTTTCCTGCAATAGTAATTGTCATGATGTCTTGGAAAGATTTAATAACACGTATCAAACTTACAGTCCCCATCCCCCATCTGACAGCTGCACAGAGCGCAGATACCGCACCATCTCCATCTTCCAGGCCTCGGGCAGAGAGATCTTAGCAACATGGCAGGTTATGAGAAGACCTGAAAAATGCAGATTCACTTACATGATGAGATTAAGGAAATAAAAGAACTGCTGCTTGTATTTTCCCGTTCATTTGCGCTACAGACGTTTTTGTGTGACTGCGCTGTACCTGGAAGCAGGAAAAGTGGCCCGCCGTAGTCCCCTGACCAGTGTCCGTCCTCAGACTGGACACGGCTGTAAAAGTCCATTCCCTTGAGTGCAGCCTCAACTGCTGTCAGAGCAGCAGGTGAAGATGGCATGAACTCACTCTATAGGGGCAAAACCACTGGGTGAGGACTGGTTCATTAAAGTTTAATCGTCACAAATTAAATGCACATAACCTAACTCACAGTCTGCTTTTGTCTAATCAGAGCTGACAGTTGGCATTGCTGTAAATACAGCATACAGTAAAATGAAGTCAAATGAACTTGGGAGGTTGCTCTGATTCTTTATGTTTCGTTCTGTTTCATTAATTTTAAAATGCATACATTTTGGGGGGTTAGGGTGGGATTTTTAAAATTGGTTGGTGCATATCTTTCAAGCTGCACCCTGGCGTTTACCGTGTCCAGGCCCAGTGAGTGAGCCTCCAGCATCGTTTGGATCCTATCCCCTGCGTCTTCATCCTCCAGGTATCTCCAGGTTTGTCGGCCCTCCACGTTTGACAGTCTCCACCGTGTTAGGTCCGTCGCTGGCTCAGTTTTGTAGGGTCCCCCCCTTCTCCGCAGACACCTGAGTTGGTTTGGTAATGGTGTTATGTTTAACTCACAATATAAGCATGGAACAGTTAAGATACAATATAATGTAGGCCGTTAAAGTAACCTGGAAAATGAAGCTATTAATAACAATAAAAACTACGAAAAAGGGAACAGCCCCAGAAATATACCGATCGATTGCATTATATTGTGTTAACACAGCCACAGAAATGTCACCCTGATAAGAGTTATTGACTAATATTATAATCGTAAAAATTACTAAAACACATTTCAAGTAAATCTGCACAATAAGACGAAAACGATTATATACGTACGTCCCATCAGTCATCTTGTAAATCCTGTAAAGCGCTTTGTGACAACACGTGTTGTATATACACGTATATGCAAATATATTTGATTTGATCTTCAGACTTTATGATTAACCTCTCCACAAGTTGAAATATGCGAGCCAAATTTTGTTTGACACCGACGTTCCACCCACTACGATTTTTTATGTAGTTCTCTACAGTGGTACAATATATGCAACGTTCGGCCACGCAATATGCAAAAACACTCAATTTCCCATCACCCTATGCGATGCCGTCCGAGACAGCTTATGTGTGGAGAGATAGGACCATAGAAAGGCTCGTCCAATCATCCTTGAGAAGGTGGAGAAATAGGCGTGGTATTCAAATAATTTGCAATCGCGCGCAGAACGCAGAAGTACAATTTAAACATTTGTAGTTTTGGTTACAAACTTTTCAAAAATAACTTTATTGCATTTCTAAAGTTGCAGAGACAAACATACACTGCACACATTTCTGTATTCATAAATAATCAAGTATAGCATTCTACACCATGTCATCAAATAAATGAACTCATAGGCACATCAGTTGAATCAAATGTTAAAGTGGTAGCTGAAGGAACTTTTTTTTTGTTAAAGCTTTCATAATGTACAACATGGGGAAAATAAGATTTACTCTGTAAGGTCAATGGTACTGCATAAAAAATGAACGCATACATTAAAAACCCTTTCAAATATTCTAACATCGGCTGCTAACCAACTATTCAGAAAGTCAGTATGAAATGAGACAGCAGCTCATTGCTCAGTCTTCTACGATTTCCAACAGACTGTTAAGCTTGAGCTTGTATGCCATGTCTTCCTCTTGATTCATCAGTATCAGCCTATCAAGCTCCTCCAGTCGTTGGGTTAGAGACAGAGGTGCCTGCTTTCTGCAGGTAGAAGGAACCTCCTTCTCAGCAGGGTCGTCAGGGTCTTCAGCCTCCTGCACAAGCACACACAGATGTGCACAGAGAGCGAGAAGAAAAATACATTAAAGCAATGTGCCATGTCAAACTTATAAATTATAGCACCTTTACAGATACCAATATTACTAATTGATAAGTGTCCCTTTATGTATTATACTGTAAGGGAAGGCTATTTTGGGCAAAGCCATAATCAAAACCCATTATACAGTTCAGGGTCGGAAAGCCAGGAGTCAGATAAGCAAAACCAAACAGGAACGTTTATTCTTGACAAATCCATATTAAGAACCCTTTAAACCAGTCTGTGGTCGACGTGCCGGGAGTCAAAGAAACGCAACCAGATACCAAACAAAAAAAGAGGACAAAGAGAAACACAACAAACAAAGAGAAACACAGAGATAAGGACACGAACCCAGAAAACACACACAAAAAAAGCAGAGAGGAACACAGGTAAACATACTCGGAGAAATGATGAAAAATGAGGCACAGCTGAAATTAAAGAAACCACAACAGAACCATGTAGTGACATCGACACGGGGACAGAAACCAAAACAGAGCAAACATGGCACCATGGGAATCGTGGCATCAAGGGGGAATCCATAATACACGTGCTGAAGTTAACAATAAAAGGGACATTTACACATTGTGCACCTCTAGTAGCTAAAGACAAATGTTTGCTGTGAAAGAAAGAACATTAAAAGTAAAATTTAAAAAATCCAATGGTGAAGTGTTTGAGTATACGAAACTAAGGTGTAATTTGATCCCAACAATTGTTTATTTTATGTAAAAACTCGCCCAGAGACAAACTGCAACAGATTCTACATTCTTGAAAAACACTTCAGAACTGAATTACAGGTGCTTTCAAAACACATCTATCCTTCAACACCAACCCATTAGGCCTGCCCACTGCACCGAGAACTAGAGATGCATGAGTACCGATACTGGTATCGGGTATTTGCCCGATACCATGTCCATTTACCCGTACTCGTACTCGGAAACGAGGCTCCGATACCAACATCCGATACCTTTTTTCTAGTGGACGTAAACCACGTTATGCTAATGAGCAGACAATTCAACATGTCGGCGATCTGGAAGTACTTCACAATTAGTGATGACAACCCAAGCAAAGCAGACTGCAAACTGTGTTCTATTAAAATATCAAGAGGAGGTACTTCTGCGTCTTCCTACAACACGAGTAACCTGATAAAACATCTTAAAATGAAACACAAAACTCAGCACGACGAGTTCACTGCTATCAAACCACTGCATCAACCAACACCGCAGCAAACGCTAAGTAGACGAGAGAAAATGTCTACACACCACCCTAGATCTGTGAAGATAACAGAAGCTCTTAGCCAGTTTATTGTTCTTGATGATCAACCATTTTCGGTCATTGAGAATCAGGGATTTCGGCACCTTCTTGATGTGTTAGAGCCCAAGTATGAAATTCCCAGCCGTTATCATATAACGGAGACCATTTTACCGAAGATGCACGAAAAGGTGCAAACGCATATCAAGAGCTTGTTGCATGATATTACAGCCTTCAGCTGTATGTTGGTTTTGTATTGATTTCATTGCACTATTTTACATTAATAACTATTACATAATGCTCCTGACTGCTTAATTCTATGTAAGTATCGGTATCGGTATCGGCAAGTACAAAAATACACGTACTCGTACTCGGTTGGAAAAAAATGGTATTTATGCATCCCTACCGAGAACAAGAACTCAAAACGTAAAAGCGGGTCTCAGGAGTACCTGTCCGAGGAAGGCAGCGGACGCATCTGGGCGGCGGGCGGAGGCCAGAATCTCGGGCACTGACAGCAGCGTGGAAGGTATGAAGAGAGGCATGGAGACCGTGTCCAGAGCATCCATAGCCAACCAGCGCTGAAGCTGCTCCTCGAACCTGAAGACACGTCAGAAGGTTCAGCACACTGGTTCAGCTTGAAGAAGCAGGCGCCCAGTAATGTAACACAGCTGTTAGGAAGCCTTCAGCGCCAGACTGAAGTGCTGAACTAACCCCTGACTGTGAGCCTTCTCTGCCTGGATACTAGAAAGCAGATGCTGGGGTAGGAGCTCCTGAGTGGAGAAGGAGCGAGTGATGTCCAGCACAGACGGGCGCTCCAAGGACTTCGGCCGACTCCGAAACAGCCCCTGCCTGGGCAACTGCGCTGGGGTCAGAGTCAGCCTCGTGCTCCCCTTTGACCTGGGAGAAAACCTAATTGAAATAATTCAAATAAGAGTTATATTATTTGTAAATCTACAGTGGCTAATTAATAGAGCATAAACAACAAGCCAGCCATATTTTTTATTTGCTGCAATGGCTGCATTATCATGTCCTATGGACCTTGTTAAAATTTCTACTACTCTTGCACAGTCTATTTCCTAGAGCCTTCCCAGGGAATATCAGCTGTCTGGCAAAAAAAGACCTGACACAGGCCTTATTTGCAGCAAAATGCCAAGTTTATATTAACAAATCAGAACAGCATGACGATGAGGATTCTGTTCGCTTAAACCAGATTTCTCCACTCAGCAGACTTCAGCCGGAGTACAGAAAGCCGATTACGCAGCTCACGCGAGTGGGAGAGGCGGGACTTGGACAGCGAGCCGTCGTGTGTTCGTCGCCTCGCAGTCTTACCCGTCCACACACTGCTGCTTCTCCCAGTGAGTGCGCTTCACAGCTGCTGCCCAACTCTCCGGAGGAAGGAAGTCCTTAAGATGGTCTTTGTAATAGTACACCCAGATATCTCCACTGTCAGTGAAGGAATCTATAACAGAGACAGAAAGCCAATTTGGCCAAAGTCCCCAAAAGAAAACTACGCAAGCACATATCAGCGTGCACTACATTCAGAAAATCCCGAGTGCCACCCTCACCCTTTGCTGTCGGACTCTCTGATAAATGCCAATCTTTCAGCCGATGCTCTATGCAGAGGAATAAGATGTCATCCCAGGGTATGTGACTGAACAGAGGCCCGTTGTCCTTTTCGTCGCCCTCCTCATCCTCACCGGCTGGCGGCTGGTGTTGGGCAAGCACTCTGGCAAGCAGGTGCTCCAGGCGAGACATAAGGATTGGCTGGCTCTGGGAAGAGCTGGGGATCTGGGATACGTACTGAAATATGGACGTGCACAAACGGGGCCAGGATGCTGGAGAAGAGAGAAGAGAGACGTTTCATTATTTAGAAAGGCTTTTCAAAATGACAAGTGCCATGGCACCGTTTGAACTGTTAAATTGGAAATATCCATGTAAAAGACGCACCGTTTTGAGGGGGCTGGTCCCACTCGGGGATCCGTAGACTGAGGACGGCCCTTTTCAACCACGCCAGGTGCTGTGGAGAATTCCACTCCAGGTGAGGCACCAGCTCTTTGTTCTCGGGTAGAGAGAACTCGGGCGGGGGCCAGGAGAGGCTGGCCAGCTGCTCACAGCCGACCACACCTGCTAGGAAGGTCAGCACGCCGTTGTACAGGTGGATGACGGCGGCTGCCTCCTGGCACGGGAGCCCGGCCTGGAGCCGCTCCTGCTTGTCATGACCGAACCGGGCGTGGAACTCGCGGCATAGTCCTGCTTCTACGAACTGGAGCAGGGGCTGGCAGGACAGGACCGAGGAGGCCGGGGAGTGGGCGGCCAGCCAGCGCACGGCCTCGCCCATCTGGTGGACAGCAAGAAGACAACGACTGTCGTTTTTGTTTTTACTCAAACAATCTCGTTTCCGTCTTCATTCAGTCGTCTCTGAGCTGTGTGTGATCGACTCACAACGCAGCAAATCAAAGCTGACAAAAAATAAAACCAAGCTGAGGTGCAACATGCTGACACACCAGACGTTTAATAAGCATTGCAGGGCCATCGACACTCTGAATGGAGACTTCACAGATGAACGTTTGCTTTCATTTTGCAATATCTCCTTGGTACCGTTTTGAACTTTGCTTGTGGTAAAGTGGAGGGTCTCAATAAAATGATGGATCTGACCTGATGGGACCCTTGCAGGTCTGTGGAGTTCCCCGGTATATAGATAAACATGTATTCGGAGATGAGCCCATCTTTAACTAGCGTCTTCAACGTAAGAACTGCAGGACAAGAGAGAGAACAACCAACTCACTTCTCTGAACATGGTCATAAAGCCCCCGAGTTTGTAAGTCACCAAACCCTTTAACAAAGTAATAATTTTAATAAGAATGATGAGAGGTAAACACAAATAAAGCTACGGCTTCATAAAACGGGAACCGACAGCGTTTTACGTGTAGCGCGGCTGTAACTACCTTCCTCCAGGTTCTCCTCAGTGAGCTCTGTGTCCAGCTGGCCCGGGACGAGCAGCACCAGGGGCAGTGCGGTGTTCCAGCCACTGGCTCGCTGCACCTGCTTCAGCTGGAGGAGGGCGGAGAGCCAGGCCACGTCCTCCTCCTCCTCCCCCAGGCCGGGATGCCCTCTGCTGGGCAGCGGTGGCAGGAGCATCAGCAGGGCACTGGTGCCCAGGAGCTCCCTGCCCTCCTCCAGCTGGCTCTGGCCCTCCTCGTTCAGAGGCCCGTGGGTGACCTGCATGGAAGCAAAGAGAACGTGATTTTAACGTCGCCTGCTGCGTGACGTACAGGGGACACGTGTGCCACACTCACCAGCTTTTACCACAGCAAAATAAAATCCCTTTAAATTAGAAAAACAAAGGATTCTAGTCATCTAAAGTACCGGTATGGTATAGACACGGTGACAGTAAAGCCCTGTAGTTGAACAGAGAGTGATGCGAGACTTTGAAGTAGTGTGTGAGTGTGACGGTTTGTCAGCAGAGTGACCGAGTCGTCACCTTCACGCAGAGGTGAACCCTGTGGGTCTTCTGTGCGACGTCTCTCAGGCTGTTACTGACGAGCAGGGTGTGCATGGTGCCTTCCTCCTGCTCTGAACTCCTCTCCCTCCTCGTCGCACCGCCCAACTTCACCTCCAGCCAGTGTTTCAGGGTGCTGCAGCACAGCCATCAAACAGCATAAGATCTTCTTACAATTAACTGAAGAGACAGCTGAAATGCTAATTATGCTAATTTGTCAAAGCTGATTGGCCGAGAGCATAGGCTAAAGTGTTGCCATGCAAGACTCTCTCACACCTGTCAGCAAAGCTAAGGTCACCATCCTGGTCACTGGGAAGCAGAAGAGTGGCTTTCCAGAAGATTCTGTCAGGTGGGTCGGGGGTGCTTTCAGCCACCAGCGTTGGCAGGTCAAGAGGAGCCCAAATACGTTCACTGATCCAAAGGAAATCAGTCGATCAGAGTCAATCAGATGAACTTGTGCACCGCAAACTCAAGACACACCAAGCCAAGTCCCAGTTAGTCTGAAGTAGCTCTCACCTCAGTAACAAATTGAAGTAGAAATCCACTCTCATCTGACGGATGCTGTCCTTTCTTGTTTTTAGCAGTCTAGAGTTACATAAAATAAAAATGCTTTTACCGTAACACAGGACGTATGGCAGTATGAACATATAAGCAGTGCTGGAGCCGGTGTGGTTACCTCGTGCAGGACACGACCATGTTCCCCGCGTTGCCCAGGTCAACGATGCCTCGTTCGAGGACGTCCTTGGGGGTGGAGGCCGGGGCGCTGGGGGCCCAGGCCTTCAGTCTGAAGCGAGGGTCCACACAGCAGGGGGCCGCAGGGAAGCCCCGCATCTGTCTCTTCAGCTGTCTGCGCACAGCCACCACGTCCCGCCACCTGGACGCAATCAGACACACAGCTCAAAAGAGACAGCATGGAGGAGTGTGGAGAGACGCACTAGTCAATCAATCAATCAAAATGTATTTATATAGTTGTTTATTTATAACAGTGGTCACAAAGCAGCTTTATGAGTGTCTAAGCCCCCAGTGAGCAAGCCAAGGGCAACAGTGGCAAGGAAAAGGTCACTAAGAGCATGAGGAAGAAACCCTGAGAGGAACCACGAGAGGAACTAGTGCCCTCATCACCACCACCATACCCCAGGACTACACCATCATACCCCATCATACCCCAGGACTACACCACCATACCCCAGGACTACACCACCATACCCCAGGACTACACCACCATACCCCAGGACTACACCACCATACCCCAGGACTACACCATCATACCCCAGGACTACACCACCCTACCCAAGGACTACATGACAAACAGACGGTCGGACACCGCAATCCAGGGTTCTGCACCTTTTGATAAACTTGTGTATTCGCCGTAACTCTACTGCCAGGAAGTCTCTGGCTAGCTGAGCGATCTCCTGTTCCAACGTCTCCTCCACTAAGCCGTTACACACCTCCTCTGAGCAGCGGGCCACACACGCTGCCTTCTCCTCCAACGCACATCTGTGAAAACATTTATCCATCTTAAAGACAGCGAGACATAATTCGATGTGGCCATTATTATAGTGGTCCAAGACTTGCACGTAGTACCGTATATATTTTAACACTGAAACATTTCGGGATTACATTTTTATGGCAAATTTTATGGAAATCTTCATCTGGTTATTTGCAATAAGATTTATGATGCATGTGAGCGGGTATAAATGTTTTCAGACTGACTTGATCTCTTCACTGGCCGTTGCCATGGTGCACTGTGTGAGGACCTCCTCGGTGATGTTAGCACACAGCTCCAAGCTGAGCCGGTCCAGGTAAGCCTCATGTTCCTGCCTGCGCCTGAAAGCAAACAAGAACTTTGTGAGTAGAACATACCAAATGCCATCAATGCTCGTTAAAGACGGTAGGAACATAAACTCAATCTTAATCAAAATATCAAAAAAGCTCTGCTTTCATGTCAACATTTTAGATCATCTCCTAATCTCAGTGGTGTATTTAGTTACTGGCAGCTTTAGTTACTGGTGATGCTTTCGTATTGCAATCCAAATAGAAACAAACAAATCTTTCAGTCGTCTGTGAGCCTAAACAAAGCCTCAAAGAGAGTCATGGGTAAAATGTTCATCACCACACCTGGCTTCCTCCAGCTTGCGTTTCTCCTCAGCAATCCTCTCTCTCTCGGCAGCCATCTCTGAAGCGGACAGGTCTCTCAGCATCTGAGTCACCACCTCGCAAACCACCGCCTCTACCTCAGTCTCACTCACACTGTGGACGTGTGCAGGGATGCACGGAGACATGGCCACATCACAGGCTGACACATTAACAAACAAAAGTGGGTGCTGAAAAACACATTTCAGACGCTCTGGGGGGCAGCGAGACCTACCTCAAAGCTGCGGAGACGTATTCGGCCTCGGCTTTGGCTATGTCCGCGACCTCGGCCTGCAGAACCTCCTCCATCACAGACTCCAGCTCAGTCATTAGATCCTACAAGAGACACAAGAGGATGCTAATCACCTCATCACATCATATTTATCACAAATGTGTGCATGTATTCGAACTGCATTCGTCCAGGTTTAGGCCTGTACTCCTACTCCAGAGCGGTCCTCACCTGGTCAGAGTAGGCGGGTTCGGGTTTCGGAGGCGGGGATAAGGGTCTGATGGGTTGGGGTTGTGCTACAGGCTGGAACATGAGGGCCGGTCCTGAAGCCGCAGGCTGGGAGGACTCCCCAGTCTCCTGTGCGTCTGTGGGCTGCAGGAACTCCACTGCTGCAGAAGAGTCTATAAACTGACTGGGCTCTACCAGCAGTTTAGGTCCCAGATGAGATCTTGCATCGGTCTCACTCAGAGGTTTAACATCCACTCTGTGAGGAAGAGTTTCCACTGTAGAGACACACACAGCACAAGGAGAGGCAGGTAAACCACTGACAACAGTCACATAACCAACTTCATTAGGCCACCCAGCCTGGAAGACCATTACAGTATAATGGGCTTCATGCAACAACACTACAAACTCATTCCCAAAATGCTTGTGCATTCAGCATTTATCTAATTAATTGTTTAACTGTACAGACTGACGAACTGATATCAGAAAGCAGAACTGAAATCTCAAAACTCAAAAGCTGCTCTTTAACCCTATTGACATTAAATGAGCCAATTGAGGCATCATAAATGTTTGAGTGTTTAAACACTTGGCACAGTCCAATTGACAGCACCAAACACCTTAACAAGAAGAAAGCAGTATAATAAAGCAACTGAAGATAAGCATATGAAAATGCTCTTGCATGATGCCCAAGGTCCCACGAACAAGATTAAGCAGCCGTAACCGAACCCTTTATGGCAGCCGGCGGCAGCTCGAGGGAACCCCCTCCCCCTCTGTATTTGTTGTTGGAGTCGAAGCTGCAGACCGGTGTGTGCTGAGGTGGGTTGGGCAGGGCGCCGCCGTTCACAACCTCCCCTATCAGCACCGCCCTCTTCTTCTCGATGTCCACGGACTTCTTCTGGGGCAGGGGCAGGTCTGGCTCCTGATAGGCTGTTCGACTGAGCTCAACCATGCTAGAGAAATGACACACGAAAGAGACCCAAAGACGTGACGTGCTGTGCTTGTATGTTTTCGAGCAGGAAGAGAACAAAGGTACCGTGAGTGCTGAGCCTTTACCCATCGGTGACGCTGAGTCCGTACTGCTGCAGGAAGTCAGTGGCTTCAGAAGGACTGCGGAACATCAACATTCGGACCAGGTCGTCCACAGGGAAGGTGGTGGACCTCTGAGAGCCCACAGTGTAGGCTATATTCAGGGCCTTTAGTGCAGTGCGTCTCACCTAACCCCCCCCACACACACACACACAGTAACTACACATTTAATTTCTCATCAGGCCAGACATCTTTATTAAGTAAAAACATGCGATTTTCACCCACAAAACCTTGGGTAAATGCTCTGAGAGTTGATGACTTCTGACCTAACCAGCACACACCTGATTGAAGTACCGGTGAAGAATGCAGCTGGCCAGATATGAGGCCGTTTTCACTAGCTTGAAGAATCGGACAAAGTTGTTGCTGTTGAGGGCTGCGAAGGCCTGCACTGCAAACTTCACCTCCGCCGAGTCACGAACCTCTTTGCGAAACTGCTGCACTTCACTGTAAAGGAAAAAAAATTACCCGTGTTGACTGATCTTCACAACACAGGGAGCAATACTAAACTTAATTATAAATACTAAGCACTGAGCAAGACAAAAGTGCAACGCTTTTCATTACTGATGCAGAAACCCACCGAAGAATATCTCCTTCATTCAGTCTAAGCAGCACACTGTACTGGCGGAACTCAGCCTCATTGGGGCAGTACACCTCTTTGCTGGCCAGGTCCTGATACATCTCCTTGAGGCTTTGAAGGCATTTGGTCATGTTCTCATTATTAATTTTGGCATCAAAGGACATCATAGGCTCCTGGCACAGGTGGTGGGCACAGTGGATGTGAAAACGAGTGCACTTCTCGATCAGTGACACTGTGACGGGGTCACACAGGTGCTGCTGCGTGATGTCCTGTAGTAAACATATAAATCAAGAGTGTTTAAAGGTACCAGTAGCGTTAGACGTGTTGCCTGGAGTAATAAAAGCAATTTTAATGAAAAAAGAGAAGCGAAGCACAGACTCACCTTGCGAATGCCTCTGGTTCTATTCCATACAAAGTCGTACCAGTCCCGGTAGTTCCCCTCCCCCTGGTCCATTACCTGAGTGACCAGGTAGTCCATGGTCATGCTCAGTACCGGCAGAGGTCGTAGTTCATGAGAGAGAGGCTCCTCCTGGTCAGCTGACGACCTGCTGTATTCTTTAATGGCAGCGTAATGGTCCACCTGAGCAGTAAAACACGCCCAACTTTACCGCTTCCCAAAGGGGCTCTAATAATAATAATATTGTAGAAGTAAATTAAAAACTACAAGCAATAGTCATTGAAAAGTAAAATAAATAGAATTTCCATTGAGTGGGAAGAAAAATGAATGTGTCATGTGAACGGGCGAGGACAGGAAGTATCAACCTTTTCTGTGTCTGGAACAAGCTCAAAGGTACTGAGTTGGTTGCGGGTTTCTCTCATATAGCGTTCCTTTTCTGGGCACATATCAGGACATGTCCCTACAAACACTTTGGACATGTCCAAGTCTGTTCTCTTGGGTCTCACTACAAAGAGAAACATACAGATCTGTTGCTACATGCAATTTGCAAGCATTAATGGCTGTAGTACATTCATCTAGGCCAACAGTAAAGTGTCTGTACGTTGTCGGAGGATCTTGTCTCTTTGCTCAAGAAGGCGGTATTTCTCCTCTGCTGTCTCAGCCACCTGACCAATCAGATGCTGGAGGGATGAAGGAAGGCTGATCATTGGGCGGTCTTGACCCTGGCTCTCTGCGCCCGCTTCCTGTTGCAATTCACTATCAAACTGGAGAGTTTTTGCCACAGAGGTTTTCTTGGCAGGAGGACTAAAAGAAAGAAAAAAACAAAAACATAATAAAGTGTGTGCTAATTAGATAAAAGAAATGTAAATAAAGAAAGAGTCTAAATTAGAGTGATTACCCTTTAGGGAAAGAGCTGGAACTAGGTATAGATTTTCGCTGTTGGGGGCCCTGGGATCCCAGGGGCCTAGACTCTCCTTCTACACCAACATCCTTGACCTCTGATGCTCCTGACGCATTTTCACTTGGACCTTAACAAGCAAGTACAGTGTGATTACTTTAGGTTGTCGGTATATGCAAAAACACAGATGAAAAACAAAGTTTTATATGCAAATGTATTGAGATGCAAATGTGTTCAAATGATTAAGTAAAAGTAAATGCAGTCACATACTTTGTTTCTTTTTTTGAAAAAAGATTTGAATTTCAGTCCCCTGGAAGTTTTTACCCTTCTTTTTTGCCTTAACTACTGCTGCCTGAAAAAAATGTAAATGTTAGATTATGCACCATACAGCACAACTTGCAAGCAATCAAATGTAATGTACAATTCCTGTCTAGAAAACCCATTCTACTAAACAAAAAAGAACACAAAGGTGAAACTTACGTGGTCATGGAAGTGTACAATGGCTGAATTCTTTGCAGGTCTGCAATATATTCTGCCAACTTTCCCAAAACGACCAAAATGTTTTCCGATCAGGTCTTTGGTGTTTAGGTGAGGGGGAACTCCCTTACACTGAATGGCAGTGGCATCAGAGGAAGAGGGACCATGCAGGCTGTCGGCGCTGTCCTCCCGCCTAGCTCTTCGGACTGGGGTGCTTCTCTCGGCTTCAGGCTCAGGGGCTTCAGAGACATAAAAAGACTGTGCCAACATGCTACACTTTATAGTCCTGACATACCTATGGATTAAGGGTCCAGTTCACAACAGAGTCTCCCGATTATAAAGGCACATGGCAGCTGTGTCTTGCATGCTTTAATAAATATGAATATAAAACAGAACCTCACCGGGTTTTTCTGCTTTTTCCAGAACGTGTCTTATGGGAACCTGAGGTCTAGGTGGGGTAACCGACACACCTGCATCTGGAGGATCTGGTCTGCCTTCACTCCAGGTGATGGGACGGTTTTCCTTCTTAACTGATGACTTCATCAAGCCACTCAAGGCATTCCGAAAAAGCCCACTAGCCGCTCCTCGGTTCTTCAGCAGGGGACGCTTCGACATATGCCTCGGGGCATCTGCTCCTCCTTGGACATCCTCGATTTTGAAACTTTTTCCTTGGTTGGCATTTGGTTCAGGTGGCTCATCTTTCCGCTTCATGCCTTTCCCTAGACTTACAAATTCAGACTCTCCTGTGCTCTCCTCCTTTCCTACTCTCTCCTCCTGTTTCAGGCCTCTAAATCCGAAGGTTGGTTGGGCAAAAGCAGTGCCGGTACCGCCAAACAGAGGCATCTTAGTCTCTGTCTGGGGCTGGAGGACCTTTGTTAAGAAGCTGAATGAGGAAGAATTGCTGGGAACCGTGGTGGGTTGAGGAGCATTGGTGCCACTGCTATTGCTGGAGGGGTTGGCAGGTTGTGAGAACGTGAACTGGAGACCATTTCCACCCAGTGTCTCTGTCTGGGAAACCTTAGCACCTGTAGCTGAGACAGATGGGGCAGCCCCAGGATGAGAGAAGTTGAAACCCAGAGTACTTGGTTTGACTCCTGTGAAAAGAGAGACTGTAGAGCCACCAGATCCACTGCTGTCTGAACCACTTGCCGCTGGCTTGGGTAAACCCAAAGGCTCAGGAGCAGGAGCAGGAGGAGGAGGTGCAGGCTGAAGGTTATGAGGCTCTGGACTGACACTGAAAATTGGTTTGAAGACCGCTTCATTTGGTGGCTTAAAGCTAAATTTTCCTCCGAATCCACCGGTTTGTGCATTGTTCTGACCACTCACAACAGAGCCTGACGTAACAGTAGGAAAAGAAAAGGCAGAGGGCTGAACAAACGACGAGTGCCCAAAGCTACCTCCTGCGCTGCCCGAACTAGTGGCCAGCTGAGAGTTAGTGGAAGGAAGGCCAAATGTGGGCTGTCCAAACACAGACGTTTGACCAAATGTAGAACTCTGTCCAAATCCAGACACCTGACCAAAAGCAGGAGTCTGACTTTGTGCAGTAGATGCCGAAGGTGTTCCAAATCCAAGTGTCTCCTGACCTAAAGCTGGACGTCCAAAACCTGGTGCCTGAGCTATGGAGGAGAAGGAGGACTGTCCTAGACCACCACTTTGACCAAATGATGAAGTCTGGCTAAAGACGGGTGTTTGCCCACTCACTTGACCAAAAACTGACTGCTGGCTAAAAGCTGAAGGCTGTCCAAATGTTGACGGTTGCCCAAAGCCGATATTTGGGGTTGTGCTACTAGTGCCCTGCTGACCAAATGTCGGGAACATGCTGCTACTCTGACCGCTGTTACTCTGTGCTTGGAAGCCACCTTGTTGTCTACCAAACATATTAGACGGATTCATGATGGAAAAATGCTTAGTCTCAGTATCAGATATTGACTCACAGTATGTACAGACGGCTATAACTATAAGACGACGTTAACGTGACTATTCTGAATATAAACGTCGACTAATTGCCATGTTGTCGAACGTTAGTTAGCTAGCTTGGTTAGCCATTTCTTTAAGCTAGCTCGTTGGCTAACAACTTTAGCCATCTATCTCGTCACACCCGTCACAAAACAAAAACTTCCTACAGGGCAGCACTAGACAACTAAATACGGATATTGTCCTTTGTTGGTCTATATCATACGTGGCAACAAAATGAATGCAGTTGTCGAGGAAGCGTTTGAATATTCCCAATGTTGTTATTCTAGGTCAATATTTTAAAAGACCTACCGACACTTTCGCTTCTTCGGCATAATGGCGGGTGTATTTTGCGAGACTCAACATTATCTACTGCCCCCTATGGAGCCACGGGCTGTTAAACCCAATAGTATACGGCGCGAGACTGGGAGACTCTCTCACCATGGCTCTCTCATCCTGGCTGCACCGCGCTGGTGAAGTTCCGTTATAGTATCACGTAATTTGATAGGAATTTCAAAATAAAAGTAATAAATGAGAAGCTTAAAATTGTATTATATATATATATATATATATTTTTTTTTTTAGCAAATATACCGTTTCTACATAAATAACTACATATACTAGTTATACCTTCACTCTTTGTATTTACGAAACATCCCATATGGCATTATAAGGATGTTTGCAAAGGATTTGAAAACTTCAATGCACATTAAACTTAATGTTTTGCAGATAAAATTCAGGTAGAAATACATGAAAACACAAACAAAAGATTTCCATTTAGAACTTTATTTTTGCAAAAGCCCCATGGCTTACCCTCTTTAAACACTGTTCAATTTACAGTTGATTGGTATTCACAAGTTGTCAAGGACCTCTGCCATAAAATGGTGCATGTCTTGCACAGATTCAAAGTCAAACACGAAAGGGTCCATTACATCACTTTGCTCGTCCTCATAATGCCAGGCTTCTGTCCAAACAATAAAATATTACACAACTATAATAGGTTAACCCATTATAGACGAAATTTTTATTTTATTTTATTTATTTTATTTTATTAAAATTAAAATTACATGAGACAAGCAGACTGATGGTAGTTATATATATATATATATATATATATATATATATATATATATAAATGATCAAGCAGCATTACTAAATTAATTAAATTAATATACATCTCCTTCCACTGTTATTATCTATTTACTTTCACAGTATCGCACATTGCAGAATTTAGGATGTGCATTGTTCCCATGCGAAGTTTACAATGCAGATAACTTAACAGGCTATTCTTAAAAGTTTTCCTTTCCACAAAGTAACTTTATGAACATATACACTGCCAATACAAGACTAGAATGTAATATTCGTTTGTGTACAAAAACGAGGTATTTCAACTTGCACTAAACGCTGGCGTCGGCCATTGTTTTGCACACAAACGAGCATGCGCGATATCAGGAACGCGTTTATGCCGTGGCCAGGCAGCCATGCACAAGCAGCCACGGGGAGGTGGTCTCTTTTCTCGAGCCGTACCCTCCTCGTTAAACCAACTACTTGTAATCACG
Organism: Brachyhypopomus gauderio; assembly: GCF_052324685.1. Taxonomy (NCBI): domain Eukaryota; kingdom Metazoa; phylum Chordata; class Actinopteri; order Gymnotiformes; family Hypopomidae; genus Brachyhypopomus; species Brachyhypopomus gauderio. Next base: position 13,850,838 of record NC_135214.1, read on the forward strand.
TCTCTCGAAAAAAAAAACTAACAAAAAAATCTAACAAGCAAAAAGTGTATACAACATTTCTTATAAAATATGGATGACATTACAATTGATTATCAGGTTAGCTCACTTGTGAAAACATATAAGGCCTGACCCCTCCCGCCACACACGCAAATTTGCATCACATCACTACATGCTCCTTGCTCAAAACCAGGTCACTGCTATAAGAGGCTCATAAACACGACAGACTCACCCTTCAGATCAGTGGATTATTTTTCTCACTCTTGCCCCTTCTATTACAGTTTTACAACACAGTAAAGTGTTTATGTTGCTCTTAAACTTGAACTCTTATGAACTTTTTCGGTTGATGTGGTCACAGCCTGTAACACCACTGAGACACCTTTGGTGAACTTTCCACCTTCTCTGTATTTCCACTTTTAGTGTCTTGTATTTATCCAACTTCTTTTTATTTATCTCCATTACTGCTTTTTTCTGGAACTGAAAATATCATAGAGCTTAGTAATTAATGCCACTGACCTGCAGAAGATAGGGTGTGAACAAGTGGAAAAAGAACACTACTGATGTAAGTAAGAATCCTTGGGCAAGACTTCTAATAATATTCTTTGTGTAACTGGAAACACGAGAACAAGAACAGGAATCATACCAGTTCAGATATTACCCGGATTTGCTGATCTGTTTTAAATGTTGAGGATTGAAGGTAATTCGATCATAAGAGGCTTACTGCATGAAAAAAACCATAGGACAATATCTAATATACAAGTCAATGCGCACACACATATTCTGTTTTTTCTGTATTTTATTTGAGGGTAATATTCATAACAGGGAAAAAAACAGTTCCTCTAGTCATGGTCTATGAAAAGGCTACTACGACCAAATGCAAATAGTTACAGCAACAGATTTTATTTTATTTTTTTTTAACAGTTTTTATACACTCTCTCTAACATTCTTCTGTAACACTGCATTCCAACTTCAACTAAAACCGTGAAAAGCCTTTAAGTGGATGCGTCTTTCCGTTCCAAAAAATGAAAATTGACCTGCCTGTCTGGCACAAGTACAGCGCGATTTATTGCTTTGACCTCTCCGATGTTGGGGTCTGGTTTGACTTCAAACAGCTTGATAATCTGAACGTGAATAAAGTGTAGATATTCAAAACCATTTTCAAACCATATTCAAAGCCAATTTTCATCATGCCTCTTCCTGAATACTAATACCTGTCTCATCTGAGGAGAATGTTCAGTGAATTTTAATTAGTGAGAAATTAAGCTACTTTAGACACAAGAAATACAGCTTGTCTGGTTTCTTACCCTTGCCAAAGCCAGATGCATCTCTAGCTCAGCGATGCGACGGCCTACACATCCTCTTATTCCAAACCCGAACGGGATGGATCCGAATGGGTGAGGCCTCTCCCTCCCATCCCGTAACCACCGTTCAGGCTTAAACATTTGTGGATGAAGAAAGACTGTCTCGTCGTGACAGATGGCGTAATTGTAGATCACAAATGTAGTCTGTTCAAAAGAGCTGGTGATTAGTAATTGCACATACATAGCAGACAAATGTTACAATATAAAATGGTAAACAAAAGACACCTCTCTTGGGAAGAAGTGCCCTCCAATGATGACATTGTTTTGTGACAAAAGCCGTGCATTTAGGGTAACAACAGGGTACACTCTAAAATAACAACAAAATTATATTAATATATAAAATAACATTAATGACATGATTAAAATTACTAAGACATTTGAAAAATAGTTAAATAACTAACAACTAATAATAATTAACTTTCATGGTAAAATTTTCTAACTGCTTTTAACATCATTTGAGCAGTTCTTTTCTATAAAATTGCACATTTGGTGGAAACCTGCCTTAACATGGATGTAAATTAATTTTACATAAAAGTGCCTCAGCAGAATGCTAAATGTTAATTTTAAACCTTTTGGGGGTCACTTCAGGACATGAGCCTCAGGACATGCCTTCAGGACATGCAACTCAGGACATGTACCTCAGAGTCTCCTTGATGACAGCCTTGAGATAAGGCATGTCCTTTATGTCCTGAGCTGCTGGAATTCGGTCTCCCTTGACGACACTGGCTACTTCCTGATACAGAATGTCCTGTGCTTTAGGATCCCGTGAGAGTAGATGTAAAGCCCATAGCATAGTGTTGGAGGTCTTAAGGGACAGGACAGAGACGGGTGTGTATTTAATCTTATTACTGTTTATACGTCTTGTCATGTATGAATACAGGTTTCTGTGTATTTGTAGTATGTTATGTCCGATACGTACCGTGTCCACTCCTGCCAAGAGCAGCTCGGCCACACTCCCGTACACATCTTTCTTGGACATGTTGGTGTTGGAGAGCAGGTAGGTGAGGTACTCTCCTTCAACCTCCTGCTCTGTGTCCAAACATTTCTGAATGTTCTCCATCTTCCTGTCAATTAGCTTGCATGCTATACAAAACCATGTTTAAATACATATATGTGAAATGTGAAATGAACTTGTGTACAGTTAGTGACAACTATACATACGCCTACTTACTCTGAACCATACTTTTTTTGCCAATTCAGTGCACTCAAAATCTCATAATAAACGAGTTATGAGATTTTGTACTTGTTGTTTGCAGAAGTGGCTAGTGGTCTATTTCTTTAATTACCCGTTTAAACGTGTACTTGAGTGCATTTAAAATGCACAGGCATAGAAACACATCCTCTTTAAATCAAAACCAAATGAGAGTATGGGACTGTGGTACAACTGGTCAGCTGACTCTGTACAGAGTTGTAAAAGTGTAAGGTTTTTATGTTTATCATATAAAAACAGTGTTCAATAGTCCACCATAAAAAGCACACAGCATGCAATCCTTCACTTACTCACCAAAACTGAAAATTCCATCCCATCCAGCCACATAACGTGACCAGAAGGGCAAGAAACCGCGGGTCCACTTTGGTAACATGGACACAGGCATACTGTAGGTGAACATCTGGGAAATTGATTTAATGAAGTTCTCAGTCTCAGATGGTATCTCATTTTCCAGACAACCAATGTGAGTCTCAAACAATATACGAGAGATTCCTGACAGGCAAAGGACAAAAAGATTAAATGCTCAACACAGAAATGAAACCAATCTCATCTTAATCAGAACATTGCAGTTTTATTTGCACATGGTTTACGAGTACAGTAAAATGTTATGCGATATGTGGTTAGATACAACACAGATAGTCCAGCTGTAACTAGCCCTGACTCACCCTACCTTCTAGAGAGAAAAGGTACAGCTCATTGGACATGTTAGACACCAGGTCTCCTGTGGAGCTCATCCTGCACAGGTAGCGTATCCTTTTAATAAAGTCTGTGACCACGTTATTAACCACATGCTCGTACTTCAGCGAGTCCTTGGGATGCAGCATCCGTTTATTCAGCATGGCTCTGAGTTGGTACCACTTCTCTCCCGCTCTGGTGAAGAAACATGAAAGGGGACATTACACAGGTCTCAGGAAATTAAAGCCTCTGATTTGCCACAACAGCTCCCACAGGGCTAACCTGCACTTTATATTTTCAATTGACACATTTTTTGAAAATAAAACTGGTAGCTGCAGAAACCTGGATTTCACTGTAATAGTAAGGTAATGGTGTTTAATAACTCTATTTGTATTATATGACCATTTGCCCAGCACTGTCATATAGGCTACACATATTTCTATCATCATCTCTTATATATCAGTATATTTATCAGTTTCACAGAAACACACTCTCAAAATAAGGACAATGCATCTTAGATGAAATAAAGCAGTGTTCTGAAGAAGGTGGGCGTGACTTACTCGGTGAAGGGACCGTACCCTAAGCCCTTCATATCTCGATATTCAGTCCACAGTTTCATGTCTCCTCTGCGCGGGAACCTGTCGTCTTTCCTCAACAGCTCCTCAAGAAGCTCCGCAGTGCTCAGGTTAATGGTATGCGTCCCGCCAGTGGTCATTTTAAAAATAGGACCGTACATTTGCTTTTCGTACAACTGGGGAGATCATAAAGTGAAATCTTTGCTTAAAGACAATTCGATAATTAGGTAATTAATCCACCCAGAGGTTAATATTATATGGATCTCCAGTTTTGTTGGTGTTTCCCAAAAACCTTAACCTCCAAAACTGCAAAGAAGCTGTAAGGCGTGTTTGTTGACTGCACCTGGGTTGTGTTAGAAAAGCCAGTCTAACTGATTTACATACATTTTCGCATTATTATCCCACAGATGTATTATACAAATGTAATGAACACATATATCTCGTATATAGCCTACGGGATCAGCTGAGTCTCCATGTAGAGGTTCATAACTCTGTATCCCAGAACCTCAATAACCTGAGGGGTCTTCAAGAAGAGTAACATGCAGCAGACAATAAGTCAACTTGTGAACAGACGTGGATGACGAGCACTGCGTAGTGCTCGTCATCCGTAGTGCTCGTCATCCATGTCCATGGATGTTCACGCTGTTCACAAGTTGACAGTACTGTGGATGGCTTTTGTGCCAATAAATTTATTGACACGACAAAATCACCATTGCATGCTTCTACTTAAATACTTTCATGATATAATATCACTGTAGCATGAACGTTTTACGTTTTCCATAAATTTCACACGAAAGCCAAATATCCGCAACTTTTTGTGAGTAGTGTACAGTATATACGCAATCAACGCGTTCGTTTTTTAAATGACAATTAGCGGCCTCTATAATTTAGAGGTAGAACTGCACCCGAGCTTCAACGAAGTAGTGACTTTCGAATGCGCCAGAGTACTGTAAATGTATGAACGAGTTTAAGTACTAGTTAGTTATTTTATTGTAAACTTAAGAGTGCACGAGATAAGGAAATACTTAACGATGCGATCGTTTGGGAAACCGCCCATTCTGTCCAGTTCTATAACAAAATACTCTTTTGTACTGTGGTTTTCTAAGTGACAGAAGTATGTGAAAACACAGGGTTCAATTTCCAGCTGCATTTAGACCACCTGACCTGCTAATACCACCTAACCAGCTGACCTGCTAATGCAACTTCTTCTTTTATTATTTAAAGCATTGTTTATGGTGTACCATTGACTGGCTTTAAAGAGACTACAAAAGCAAACATCATTTCTGAAGGCAGTTCAGTATGAAAGAGTGAGGATGTCCAACAGGTATATATAAAAAAACAAACCACAGAAACCTCCACATTTCAAAAGCCATATTGTTCAACATACTTACTGTACCTGCAGTTCATGCAGACGATTGTAATACCCTTTGACGATCATCCTGTACAGCAGTGTGGACAGAGTGACCTCGGGAAGATCATCTTGAGTCCTGAGGTTCCCAGGACTGGCCCTCACTGGGTGAGGAGCAGCAGTGCTGCTCCCTGCTCCTCTGCTCAGACCCAGACATGCTGTGGCGGGCCTCAAGTGCAGCCGTGCAGCCGTCGCCCCGGCCGAGAACAGAGCTAATCTGCCTGCCATCAGCACAGCAGCATGAGGGAATGTTTAAAGCAGCTTGTTTTTCACTCTGTAAAGGGTATTAGAGGCGGGGCCACAGACCCAAGGGTTAACCCTTTACCTCAAACATGCACAGGCTGCTGCCTCGGCAACGCTGCTGCTAAGGGAAATGCCAGACTACATTAAATTACTGGTCCGCCTCCCAGTAAACAAAGAAAGTTTGAAACTTCCTTGTTTTGGTGGGTTCACTCGTGAGGGTTGGGATGGGGAATGTTTTGCTAAAGGTTTTCAAAGAGAAGACATCCCACACCACTGATTTTGTGGACTGCTAAAGCCTTTCACTATACTGTATCAAAATGGCCCATTATCTTAGCACCTTCTGTGAACATGTCATGTTTTTCCATTATGGCAAAGAATTCAAGCAGTTCCATAAAACAGAGCTCAAGATGTTATATGTTGCTAAAATGCTTGTGATGTACAATTCTGAACACTACAATATACTCATGAAATTAACTTTGTGTGAGATTTTTCATTCAGTCATTGGTCTTGTCTTAATTAATCAGTACATATTTCTGTACTTCTTGATGTCTTTAAAAAACACTTTAAATAATTTAAAGTTAATAAAAGCAAAAAACTTATATAAATTCAAAATATTTAAAACTATTTAAAATAGTAAAAATCCATTATTAGTCTACGTCACAGTGACAGCTCCGGACCCTTCCCTGTGGGCGTGCCGTTACGTTGTCTGCGTGTCGTTGTGTCCATATATGTACTTCCGTGGGTGTGGGTTGTCTGTGAGCGTGTTCGTAGTCTCACCTGTGCCTTGTCTCAAGATCACGAGGGTCTGTGTTTATCACCTATTTAATGTGCGTTCGCGCAGTGTCTTGTGCTCGTCTTTGTCTAAAGTTCGTGCTTGAGTGAGCTACATGTGTTCGTGTGCTTGCGCTATTGCGCCGGACTTCACTTTGTCTTCACGAAATAAACCACCGTGTCAACACCAAAGCCGTCTTCGTGCCTGTCTCCACCCAGCATCACACTACATAAACCAGATTTTCTATTGAAGGTCTTCAACAATAGTCTTATCATCTATTTTAGATGTCTGTGTATGACTATATATATATATATATATATATATATATATATATATATATATATATAAACACGATCCTCAACTTCAATAATGAAGGAAAACTTCACATTTTAGGATTTAATTTCCAAATATTGTGTTGCATAAGAAATAGACACAAGATATCAAGCTCACCATCTGTTCCCATCATCATCTGTCCATTCTGTTTTTTCTTCTTTGGCAAATCAAGCCACTGTTCCCATTGCCCTCACTCTTTCATTTTTCCAACATTGTCAATAGAGCCAACAGGGTCCATTTTATAAAGCATGAAGTGTCCCTGAACTTGAGCCGCACTGAGCTCGGAGTGCAGCGCTAGTGCGCACTTGGCAAATCTCTCCCCGCTGGCCGCACACTCCATCGGGTAGAACCTCTGGAACATCTGTGTGAGCTGATAGTGTGTACAGTGTCCAACATGCTGCTTCAGGTCCACACGCCCGGGCCTGATCAGAGCTGGGTCAAGTCTTCAGCATATGACGGGTTAAGCAAACAAAAGCAAGTCGAATGGAGAACATTAGCACTTGGAAAAATCTGTACAACTAAGTCATAATGTAATTACAAAATTAAATGTAATACTGTAATGTTGAAGCAGAGGGGAAGGCCCATAAATGCTGTGAAATGTAAATACTTTATACTTTCATTTATATACTGGAGTATTTATATACTATTATTCACTCATTTTCCCCTTACCTGTCAATGAAATTAGTGGTCATGAACACAATTCTGGCCTCTGAAGAGGCCACTCCATCTAAAGCATTAAGAAGTCCACTAAATGTGAGTCTTCCCATACCCTGGTAGGCCATCGGGTCTGTGAACATCAAACCCAACGTCCAGTCAAAAAAACAGAAGACATTTATGCATTACTAAATGAAACAGGCTTGCTTCACCAACAACACAGCGAACATTTAATAAATACGTGCACGTTGAAAAATCAGATGATCGGGTGCACAAGATGCGTCCCAACGTAGACGTACTGTCAGTGGGCAGCAGGTCGCGACTGACGAAGGCAGCGTCCACGTCCTCCAGCAGAATGATGCTCTGCTGGGGAGCCACGCTCAGCAGGTGGTTCAGGCGGTCGTCCGACAGACTGCGGTCGCTCAGACTCATCAGACATATACTATAGCCCAGCTCCCCAGCCAGGGCCGTTCTAAAAGACACAAGCCAAAGCCCAGAAATATTCAGAACACTCCTACACTCACATGACCTGTGACCAAAGTTGAATCAGTATTTATGAGAAACACTGCATTAAAAAATGCTCTGATTATATGTTATACTTGCAGTACGTTATGGAAGTCTTATTTTTGACATTGCGTGATAATTACTGACAGTCTGCATAGGAGACAAACTGTACCTGCGAGTTATTTTCTGAGATTCATCTCAGAAAGAATTGTAGTTGTTGCTTACAGCTACCTCTCCCTATTTCTCAAGATTCTGCAGGAGTGGTTGAATTTGTATTATGCTGCCACTAATGCCATTAGGTTCATAAAACCTAATGAAGCTTGAGGTTACCAAGGAGAGTTCTTTTTCTCCATGCAATGATTATATATTCCTGGTCTGTCTGATGGACACAATAAGGTGCAACACAGACACCCCCTGAGCTTGTTAGTGCAAGAAATAAAATACTCTTCTGAGCAATTTGTCATGTCAGGTATTGCTTTCTCTCCACATGCTGTTTGATCATTCTTGGTCGATTCTCTGATATTGCTGGATTATGCATTTGTACTGCTGGGATTTTAGTAACTCTAGCAAAGTTATATAGTGATGAAAGTCTCACATGAAGCTGCTCTTTCCACAGCCTGGAGGCCCATATAGCAGATATCCCCTTCTGTATGGAATGCCTACAACAAACAAACAAAACCACTAATATCCCGACACTCATAATACACAGATCGAAAGACCTATCGAATGTTACAGTATTACCTCTGTCAATGTACCACTTCGGATTGCTTATAAATTCCTTCACATCATCCACAATCCTCTCTGCCACCCCATTCTCCAGGACGACGGAGGACAAGGGGCGTCGTCGCCGTGGGAACCCAAAGGGCCTCCACTCCGCCCCCATGGCAGTGTACATCACGGTGCGGCCCTCCTCCTGCTTCAGAGCCAGCTCTCGTGCTGCACAAGCAAGCGGTTGATGCATCAGTGAACTCGGAATAAAAACTCTGACGAATTAATAAAGGGCAGTATTGCCACGTACCACAGATATTCAGTTCAGGCTTGAAATCCCACTGCTGAAACATGTCAGACTTAATAAAGGGATGATAAGTGATAAGTCAAACTAAGTGGTGATGAGTCAAACTCTGGTCCTCCACTTGTGAGAAGAAACTGCTGCTGCAAGTCATGTATTCCAGACACCCAAAGCAATTGAAACAAGCTTTTATTGAACACTTAAACACATCCCAAATGCTGACTGGTACCTACCTTCCTGAAGTATGTTGAAGAATATTTGCTTGTCTCTGCCCAGGGCTGTGAAGGTGACGGATTCCCAAGGAGTTCCTGTGTGCAGGTCCACCATCTGCTTCTCCCTGGTCCTCTCCACTCTTATCCACTTTCTCCCATACCTATAACAGACCAACTCTGTTCATAACATTATTCCTTCATTATGCTTCCAAACTGGTGGTTATATCCATCCAACAATATCTTACCATTCAGCTTTTTGCCCTTATGGTATCATTTTCATGGTATTGCCAGTATGTCATGCTTGATTCATGTTTGGACTACTGTAGTCAATTCTACACAATGATATTCATGAAAATCCTGACAATGAGTTTGACTGGTGAACTCTGATATCTCAGGCCCTTCTGACACCCGTGATTCTCAACTAGAGAACCTAGTGAGTGAACCTGTGGTGCCTCACCAAATGATGTGGTTTCCCGGACTCGGATGGAAGTCAAACTGCGTCCGGATGCGTCCGCTCTCGTGCTGTGTGTAGGAGGTCTCCACGCTCAGATGCTGTGTATGCTTGGCATGTTTAGTAATCCAACTCAGCAACCAATGGTAGCTCTTATCTCGGCTTGGAACCTCCAGAGTGATCATGTAATGACGCCTGAAGAGGATCATGCCTATCTGGGACCCCTTCCTGGCCAGTGCAATTGCAGTGCCGACACCAACAAGCCCAAAGCCAGCCCCGAAGTAGGGGTTGTCCTTCAGTGCGCCAAGGAAGTCAGACAGGGGCATTGTCAAAGCGTACTAAACGTTTTACCTCGGGATCAGGGGCAATAGTTATGATTGCCTCTTCTGAGCGCTCTACAAAGAAAAATATCAGAAACACCCGTTTATACTAGCCAGGGTAGCTAGATATTTAACAAGACTATGAAACAGGACAAACATTCTTTCAAAACTATATTTAAGGGTTGTTCAGTTACGTTAACCAGATAGCTAACTAGCTAGTACCCTATGTAATTTACCTTGAATGAACTTACTTTAATGGAATGATCATCTCGCCAAGCCCTAGCTAGCAACACATCTCAGTGGTTGCATAAAACAGGTTAAATAAATCCATGATTGCTGTTAGAGTCAGTAAGTTAGAGGTACAGTGAGCCCTTGTTGAACCACACCGGTGCTTTCTCATTGGGCAAATGCATAGGACAAATCACATTGGCGACCACCATGACACTTCCGTTGTTCAGGAAAACGTGTCCGCCTGAAACTGAAACCACCAAAATAGTTCCACAACATAACATGTTAATAAGACATTGTTCAAACGAAATAACGTATTAGACCTGCGTGTCATAAGAAATAAAAATTATAATCGCTCGTCTTAAATTAAAATTTAAACGTTTACGCGGCAGCAAGTTAACTTCTTCCAGCGTGGAGTGCGAGAATAGCAGTAGCAGTAATGAAACAGAAATGGCGCCGCTTGCACGACGTTTCATCAACAGCGTAAGTGAAGGTAATAAAAACATCAATTAACTAGAATGTAACTGGCAGCGGGTATCGGGTATTCTGCTGAATCCTGTTCTTTTTACAAACTCTCATTATGTAAACAAGGAGAGTGTGCTAGCTTGATAGATGATAACATTAGATGGCCTAGCCCGCTGAAAATGCGTTGTTTTCCAGAGTGAATACGTCCGAAAACGGAGGCAGTAGGTCTTCATTCTGTTTCGGTATTAGTTAAGTTACATTTCAGCGGACTCACAAGGTGTCATCGTTGTTTAATATCACGGTATGCTCTTAAAAGCGTAGATAATGGTCTTTATTTGGTCACCTTTTTCATTTGTTTAAAACGTAGATAGCTAGTTAAACAGTGCATAAAGTCAAAGTGAAAATCATTGTGGCATGTTTTTAACCCTTTATTTTGTTTTATTATTTTCTTTTGTAGTATAGAATTATCTGCAGTTCTTAACTAATAATCTCATTTCATAATTTGCAGGTTTGCCTGTGGAAGTATTGTGGCATATAGAGAGGTCTGACTCAGTCATGGACACCTGCATGTTCTGAGCTTCTCTTGTGAACATCCATCCTCCATTCAGTGATTTAAGGATTTACCAGTTAGTGATTAACATCAGTTTCAAGATGAAAGAACAAAAAATAGGCCAGTGCAATAAAGAACATGTTCATACAGCATACAGCTGGATAATTGTGTGATAGAAGTTTCAAATAGGGTAAGCTGCACATGTGTTCTTATGAAAGCGGCAATAATCCACCAAAAAAGACCAGCCACATAATTGTTTGTTTAATAAAATCTGTTTATTCCCCTCTTTTTTCCTGAAGAAATTCTTAAATAGCTGGTAAGAAGGAGAAAGTCAATATGAGTACATTAGATAAGAAAAACAAACGTGGAATTCAGAAAAAGAGAAAGGTTCAAAAACACTGTTTGACTCAAGATGGGGAGGTTGATATTGAGATTCCATGCCCCGAAAGAAAGAAAAAGAAAGACAAAAGAGTAAAGGTCCTCAAGGGACATGCAACTCTGCCCTCCAGCCAAGGTGAGCACAAAGGGTTAATTAAAAGTACCTTATTTCAAAAACGCTGCATTATATTTTATTTTCCTTATATTTTTGTTATTATATTGTAATACTATTGTTAATTAACACTCTCCTTAATTAAAGCAGCCTCTGGGCAGGTAATATACGGCGTAGATTATTATTCTCACATTATTTGTTTATTGCAGATCACGTAGAAGAGGGTACAGAGCACATGTTTCGCACTCACATATGCACGGAATGCCGGCGTTGCTTTAAGACCCGCTCACACCTGATGGAGCACATGCGTCTCCATTTTCCTGACCCCAGCCTGCAGTGCCCCACCTGCAAGCACTACTTCACCAGCAAGAGCAAGCTGCGTGTGCACATGCTCCGCGAGTCCGGCGAGAAGCTCCACCGCTGTCACCTGTGCGAGTACAGCGCGGTGGAACGCAACACGCTCCGGCGCCACCTCGTCAGCGTGCACGGCCACCAAGGCGAAGACGCCGGCACCCCAGACCTGTACGCCTGCCCCACCTGCCAGAAGAGCTTTCGGCAGAGTCAGGCGTTGAAGAGCCACATGAAGGCCCATCACACGACGAGCGACGGCCAGGCCCTGCTCTGCTTCCAGCAGGGATGCTCCTTTCAGTGCACGGGGAAAAAGCAGCTACAGAAGCACGTGTCCGACGTGCACGGCGTCAGAGCCACGGAGTGCCGTCACCACGCCTGCAGCGCGCTGTTCGGTACCCGGGAGGACATGGAGGCCCACTTCCGGACCCATCAGGCTTTTCACTGCACGCTGTGCAGCTTCGCCTGCTCCAACAAGAGCCTCTTCCAGCAGCACAAAAGACAGGGCCACGTGGGCGAGACACGCATCGGCTGTAGCTTCTGCTCCTTCAGCACCTTCAACCCAGTGGAGTTTGAGCAGCACGTCGGCCATCTTCACGCCAACGAGAAGACGCACAGGTGTCAGGAGTGCAGCTTTGTGACCGCGCACAAAAGAGTCCTGAAGAGACACGTGCTGATGCACACGGGTGAGCTCACCTCTTTATGCCTTCTGCTTTTGTTCCGTTCATTTGAAATGTACATTTTTGTTTGTTTGAGATATTATTCACAAAACAAATGCATTTATTCACAGGCGAAAAGCCCCACAAATGTGCGCTGTGTGACTTCAGATGCCGGGACGAGACGTATCTCTCCAAGCACATGCTGACGCATTCTGATGACAAACAACATATGTGCTCAGAATGTGGCTATGTCACCAAGTGGAAACATTATCTGAACGTGCACATGCGCAAACACACTGGTGATCTCCGGTGTGTTAGGCTCTTGATCTGTTTTCAGCAACATTTATAACACTTCATAACACATATGACATGTAACACGATGTCTTGTTCTGTCACAGGTACAAGTGCAACCAGTGCATGTACCGCTGCCACCGCATCGACCAGCTGAACAGTCATAAACTCCGTCATCAAGCTAAAACCTTGATTTGCGAGGTGTGCGCCTACACTTGCAAGCGGAAGTCTGAACTGCAGAAACACATGCAGCTTAAACACTCTACAGGTGCTGAGCCCCAGCCGCCTCTTTACCAGTGCAAGTTCTGTGCGTATTCAACAAAGTACCGGCAAGCGCTGCACAACCATGAAAATTGCAAACATACTCGGACAAGGGAGTTCCGCTGCGCACTGTGCCCCTACACCACCTTTAGCAACACCGGGCTGTTCCTGCACAAACGCAAGGTCCATGGGTATGTGCCCGGGGATGTGAAATGGCTGGAGACGTATGCAGAAAAAGAACGACAGAAGAACTCTGTGGATGTCATGCAGAATTTTTACGTTAAAGTTGCAGGTCCTCGTAGAGCAGTTGAGGAAAAGTCAGGAAGTCCAGTGGATTCTGAAGGCAATACACAAAACGCTAACCAAGTGGAAAATAACATGATAGTCAGTTGCCATATTCCCCATATGTGTGAAACAGCAAATAATTCAGACACTGCCAATACAATCTTAGAACACCAGGTCAGTTTTGCTGTTAATTCACTTAGAGATGAAACACAAACAGATAAGATCAATGTTGGAAATCAAGCTGCTGTCCTTGGCCAGCAGCAATGTGGCATTTTGACTTCATTAGCAGGCACTGAAAATCCACAGATGGCTCCCCTGGATACCGAGACAGAAAATGAGGGAGTCGCAGCCATGACTGTGTCTATAGATGCCGCTCCTGAGTCTCACATGCCATGTGATGTCCCTCAGATCTCTCTGGAGACTGTAAGTGAAGAGGAAGATGTTGCCATGTCAGGCTATGAGGATGGCAGTACAACTAACGAGCAGTTATTATACAGAGCAAATGAGATTTTGGAGGACGAACCCCAAACCTCAACAGCCAATCAATTAGCCTCCTCCTCTTCCTCGGACCATGCAGGTCAGACTGGAGGTTCAGAAACTTTGCTTCAGGCCATGAGGAGGCGGGACAAAGACCAAGCGGAGGTCCTGATCCTGGAGGGTAGAGTGCAGATGATGGTGGTCCAGACACAAAACGACATCTACCGGTGTGACCGCTGCTCGTACGTGACCCGTAAACACGCGGCGTTGGTGCGGCACTGCAGGTCCTCCTGCCAGGTGATGAAGGCTGCGCTCCAGTGTCAGGACTGCGGCTTACGCTTCAAACAGCTGCGCTCCTTTAACACGCACCGTTTAAGGAAGTGCCGTGTACTGCAGAAGAAGAAAAAAACAATGTTTCCCGAGAACACCAGGCCTGATGGCACTGCACAGGGACAGAATAAAACAAACACTGAGCATAAGTTGTCACCTGTCACAGGGACAGGTCCGTATGAGGAGGAGACACGGGAGCTCGCACAGGAAGATAAAATGGCAGACGCTGGCTCAGAGAACAAGGAGACGACTGATGGTTCCGAGTCCCTGAGCTTGTCAAATGTGGAAATATGTGATTATCATGACGATGGTGGCAAGTTCACCTGCAAAATATGTTCCTTTTCATGTAGCAGAAAGGCCACAATAGACCGCCACTGTGCCACCTGCTCCAAACGCGCATCTAAAAGACAGCTTACTGCGATTGGCTCGGAGCCAGAGGATCAGCATAGTGAGACAGACTGTGAGGACGAGGAGGAGCAAGACACAGGAAACACTACAGGGCACTTGGGAGAGAAAGCAGCATGGAGCAAAAAGCGATTATCCTGTCCGAGCTGTCCGTTCGTTTGCCACCAGAAGAGGGCGCTGGCGAGCCACCAGAAGCGGGGCTGTCTGAGGCCCGGGGAGACGCAGTGCCAGCTCTGTTCCTTCGTGGCCAGGTCCGAGAAGTCACTGAAGCATCACTTCCTGATTCACAGCAGAGAAACGGAGATCAAGAGGGGTAAGAGGGCGCAGCTGTGCTGCAGGCTCTGTTCCTTCACGTGTAAGCAGGAGAGATGCATGACGCAGCACGTGGCCCTGAGGCACGAGGGCCTTCGTCCCTTCAGCTGTCGCTTCTGCGATTTCAGCACGGCACGGCGCCACCGCCTGGACGCCCACGAGTCCATACACACGGGCGTGGGGAGGCACCGGTGCGAGCTGTGCGCTCACACGTTCGGCACCTCGTCCAAGCTGCGTCTGCACCGCCAGCGCATCCACGACAAGCGGGCCACGCACTTCTGCGCCCTGTGCGACTACAAAGGCTACAACCCGACCGACGTCGGACGCCACACCCTCAGCTGCCACACGGGGGAGCTGCTGCACCCCTGCGGTCGGTGCGAGGCCCGGTTCAGCTCCGAAATCGCCTTGAGGCAGCATTGCAAGCGCACTCACCAGACGCCCAGCAGTCACGACTGCGCCCGCTGTGACTTCTTCTGCTCCAGCCGGGCCAAGCTCAAGGACCACACGCAGCGTGAACATCCTCAAAAGCGGGGCGCTGGCTCACGGGGATCGCAGCCTGCTCCGGAGAAGCAGCGTAAGACCTCTCCCACGCACCAGTGCCCGGATTGTCCGTTCACCTCTGGAAAGAGGCTGCTTCTAATCCAGCACATCTTGGAAGAGCACGAGGGGGAAGATCAAGCGGAAAAAACTCTCAGGTGTGACGTTTGTGGCTTCTCTTGCTCACATCAGCTTGTGTTTGACCAGCACGTCCGTTCCCATGGAGGCACCTGCCTCTACAAGTGCACGGAGTGCGACTTCTCCACCCGTAACAGGCAGAAGATCACCTGGCACATCCGCATCCACACAGGGGAGAAACCCTACCACTGTGAGAAGTGTAGCTACACCTGTGCTGATCCGTCTCGACTGAAGGTATGAAACACCAGCAACGAGGTCGGCGTAGCAACAACCGATGGCCGGTGTTCACATTTACTTTGAACATTTAGTTTTTGGGAAACGTGGCATGTGAAATGTTTACATTTAAAGAGTCATGGAGATTACCTAAAGAATATAAAAGGACACTGTGTTGTTATTGAGTGATTGTTGTTTTTTTCAGTATCACATGAGGATTCACCAGGACGAACGCAAATATCTCTGCCCAGAATGTGGTTACAAATGCAAATGGGTGAACCAGTTGAAGTACCACATGACAAAACATTCGGGTATGAGTACTCTTCACGAATGCAGTGACATTTCCACGTGCCTTTTGAATATTTTGAATATGTACTGTATTATCAATAGAAACAGTAGTTCTTACGCCACGCAGGTTCTTTGTATTGCCCTTCTCATGTACCGTATGAAATCGGGGTGCTTAACATGTTCTTAATCCTCCTTTTGCAAGGAGCCAAATTGTACGCGTGCGAGGAATGCGAGTATCGCACCAACCGCGCCGACGCCCTGCGGGTCCACTGCGAGACGCGCCATCGGGACGTGCGCTCCTTCGTCTGCGAGAAGTGCGGCAAGGCCTTCAAGACACGCTTCCTGCTCAAGACGCACCAGAAGAGGCACAGCGACGAACGCCCGTACGTGTGTTCCGTGTGCCGACGCGGGTTCCGCTGGCCCGCCGGCCTCCGCCACCACTACCTCTCCCACACCAATCAGCTGCCCTTCCGCTGCCTGCACTGCTCCTATCGCGCCAAGCAGAAGTTCCAGGTGGTCAAACATCTGCGCAGGCACCATCCAGGCCAGCCCTTGCACGGTGGGGTGGACAAGGACCCCCAGGTCCCCACGGTCCCTCTGCAAGAGGCCCGGCTTGGATCAAAGGAAGAGGAGGTCACAGAAAGGCAAGGCAGTGCAGAGGAGGT
This sequence comes from Brachyhypopomus gauderio, assembly GCF_052324685.1. Lineage (NCBI taxonomy): Eukaryota > Metazoa > Chordata > Actinopteri > Gymnotiformes > Hypopomidae > Brachyhypopomus > Brachyhypopomus gauderio. The sequence continues at coordinate 13,867,504 of NC_135214.1, forward strand.
CACGGAAATTGAAGGATCTTAGTCTTTGTGTTATTCTCACACAATCCTGACAGTTACACTTTTGTCTTGGGATACAACTGAAAGTGAATCTTTTATCCTTTTCAAACACTTGTATATTCAAAGGGAAAATCATTATCACGATATGGAAAGAGTATATATAATATCGAAAACAGTATTTTATTTACACTGTTTTTTATATTTTATCATTCTTGTGATACTAGTGGCACTTTTATCACATTTACAGTTAACAATATTGCTTAGTGCTGCAAGTAATGTTCATGCTTTATAGGAATTTGATACCATTTTATTTGAAGTGATTGGCTCTACAATGGGACTGACCAGTGCATCTCGGAGAATATCAGTGAGATAAATAAATAGCTTAAATGGCAGCATACAGCTATCATATGTTTTCCCTCATGGATTTCACAAGAATGTCACAAAAGTACTGCAATTAAAGAGAAACAGAATAATATTAATATTATAGTGTGCAAAATAATATCCCCCCTCTGGTAAGACTACATGTGAAGATTAGCAGGCATAATAGGACACTGAAATTGCAGTGGAAGTTGATAACTACAAGAAGACTTGCTTTGAAATGCTACAAAAACGTTGTTAACAATATCAATAAATTCAATTTAAATAAATAAACATTTTACAATTTTAACTTAAAATTATCTATTTTGGAAATTTCTACACAGGATCTAGAACTCCGTGTTGCATAGATTTTTCAAGGTCTACAACTCATAAAAGTATTCATGCATTAGTTCTACAGTTTAAAAATCCATTGCTATTTAAAACCAGAAAATCACTTACGTCTATATATCTTACAAAGAGCAGTTACATCAAGACTAAACCACTAAATTCTTCTGTTGTGGCTGCCATTGAGGAATTTTTTGTGCTAAGCATTTAAAACAAGACACGTAATTGCAGTATTAGTACGAGTTCTGAACTCGTATTTAAATTCTTATGTGTGTAGACACAACAGCACTGAATAATCAATAATGTGTGGAGACATTCCTCTCAGCATCTTCAGGATGGTCATTCTGCACGTTCTTCAGAAGACGTCTAGGAGACTCTGGGAACCTCAAAGATCTCTGTCATTTTAATGTGCACAAACAGAGAAGAGGGGCAAATGCTGGTGCCATCTTTCGATAAAAGATGGATGTGGCGAAACCCTGGAGGACATCAGAGACAATACACGATGGAAAATCATATATAAAATTGTATATTTTGGCGTGGAGAGAGACTCCTAATGTCCAAATTGCAGACTTGCCTGTCTGAATGCAGGAGAAAGGCAGCGTGTACTGCCCTATAAAATCATTCTTGGATGCCTTATCATAATCTTCCACGACAAAGCGCACGAGTGCCAGCTCGGGGGTATGGATCACAAACTCTAACGTTTCATTCCAGCATGGGTTGAATCCTCCACACATAAGAGAGACACAGAAGGAAACCCATGCTAATGCATGCTCTGGAGCTGACAGTACTGAAACCTCATCACAAAGTGACGGATGATCAGATTAGCAAATCCGCATAAACCGCATGACGGCACAAATGAACAAATTAATATTTTTGTGCGCTATCATATGTCTTGAGAACATCGCAGCTTTTCCTCACCATTGTTCTCAACGTATTTTGTCTCCTGTTTGGTCTGGTCCACAGGAACACCATAGATCTCCACCCTTACAAAGGGGTCAACGATTGAGCCCTCTTTCTTGCTTAGTTTAGGGAGCTGCTGGCCACTAATGACCTAAAAAAAGTTGAAATAGCTTTATTCATATTTCTCTCTGTTGTGTAAGGCTGGATGTTAATAAACAGATTTGTGACTCTTGTCATGCCTGAATAGCGAGGTTGAGGGGACAGTAATCCCTGCGGTCCTGTGGCCTGTCTGGATCGAAACATTCCACTCGGTTACGCAGGATGTCAGGTTTGAGAACGTACCCACAACGGTTATTCTGACTAAACAGACCATCATTAAGATCCATCTCTAGTCCTGCTGTCTGGAAGTTAAGAGCCACTGTGGATTAGAGACATGAAATAATGCAGTTTATATACCACATAATATAGTTTGATGTCCAAGTTACCAACACTCACTGCATTTGTACAATCTATAGAGGTGAGGACTCCCATTATATGCAAATAAAGTATTCACTTTTCATATGACTCTAAAAGAATTGAATGTAAACATGATTTTGTCTGGTGATTTTAGAGTAGGTCCTTACCAATTTGACATCCTACATTCCACATCTCTTGGGGACAGAAGTTTGAAGAGTCTGTCCTCAGGCCGCTAGGATACACTCTGCTCAGCAGCCTTGTGTTGTACTGAACAAAATCACGCCCTATTGGACACAGTGGACACACAGAGCTTTCACTAATGCATGCAGCACATGAAAAGAAAACAAGTGATTTGTGGTTGAGTCATTGATCATTACCATTAACTGATATACTTTTGAATTGTGATGTCTGTATTAACTGCTGATTCCTAGAGTGATACATAAACCGAGTGTGATTTCTGAGCTTACCGACTTCCTTGATATATTTGCGAGCCTTGGCCTCAGAGAAGGAGGAGATCTCATAAGGCTTGCCGTGGCTACGCGCGTGCTCAAAGCCTCTGAATGGAACCTTCTTGAAGTATATGATAAGGTCTGAGATCTCCTTGGATATATTCATCTTGGATTTCTAATCAACAGCAAACAAGAATATATTTCAAAGAAGTGTTTGAATACAAGGAAGCAAAACAGGCAGTATTTTATTCAGAGAGTGCACTGTAGTTTGGTTGTAGCTGTTAAAAAACAATACGGAGGTCCCCTGCTGGCTGCCCCCGTCAGCAGCAGCAGTATTCTTTGTTTGTCCTGTCAATGTGATGTCGTGTTCGTTCGGTGGGTGCGGCCCAATAGGGAACCCGACACCTGAGGGTCGTTAGTCTTTATATGTCCAGTCTTTTCGGTGGGGGGGAGGGAGACACATAAAATGCTGTGGTCAACAGAAGCTGCGGGTCTATGGATTGGTAGTCTGCTAATCCCTAATACTATACTAATGTAATCATTTGATGTTCCCAACCATAGTCTTGCTAACATTTTTTTTTTTTTTTTTTATTTTGTCTCAATTTACAGTCAAAGTCACCTTTCTCCACTGTACATCAGTTTAGCTGTATTACACCTTTCACACCAGTGCCAATTCCAAGCATCAGTAGAGTGAAGCAGTAAACATCGTAGTGACGGCCATGCTGTGTGTGCAGGCTTGCCTACTTTGCTTTCTGATAGTGAGCTGTCTGTAGTCGGACTGCTCCTGAGTGTTTCCGAAGCTTCATCTTCATCACTCGCTTCACCGCTTATTGGATTGTCTACCTCCAAACACTCCAGTCCACCGATCTTCTTACCTTTCAGCAGGATTTTGCCCTTTAGCTCCTGAAACAAACATACATGAATGCTAGCAATGCTTCCTCGTTTAACACAAACTCTATGAAACATATATAACCATAGCATTACAAAACACTATCAAAACATTGATTTAGTTAAGGCATCTAACTGTACAAGCTATTTTTATGCCAAGGCTATTAGGTGAAGCGGCTCTCTGGATCGATATCTCTGAATTGTTAATGCTGCATCATCCCTTTCCACACATTGCACCATCCTGTTATGATAGACATGAATATTATTGAATTGTGAATTAATAAAGAAAGTCTGACTGAGTCTGGGATCAGACATCCGTGACGAAGTGGAAAAAGGGTAACGTTTGGCATTGGTATTTAAGGCCAGTGCCAAGACATAAATGTTCTGGATCCTGACGTACCTCAGGAGATGGCAGCTCACTAGGAACCTTGCCATCTAATGTAGTCTTCAGTAACATGTCACCAAGTGTATCCTTTAAGATCTGAGCCATGACTTTCTGTTGTTCTATGCTACACCTGTTTTCGATGGACAAGATTACAGGGTACTCTGATGCCTGAAAAGCAAAGTTGTGGATTGAAAGATCATTTAGAAAGCAAAGTGACTGAGCACATTCTTTCTTTGGTTGAATTCATCATGTTAAACACCAGTCACCTTGAAGGCGTATTTTGCCACTGTGGTAACCACGTCTTTAAAGAAAATCTTGGATGTGAGAGTATGTCCGTGGTAAACAACAGGCTCTCCGTTTGAACCATCCCAGCAGTCGATCTCCAAGCACCGGCAGCCTCTCTTCAGTGCCCTACACAGAAGATGTTAGCTTCTACCCACCAGCAGAACAATCAAACTTGTGCTGAACATGTTTTGAATATCTTCAAAATAAAGGATAAATATGTTCAATACGAAGGATTTTAGAATAAAATAACTTTTCCTGGCAAAGTTATGCCAATTAGTCAAGACACAATGTAGTGTATTCGAGGTGAGGGAAGATGTGTTTTACTGAATGTAGGCCTCCACGCTGCTCCTGCCTTTCAGCTGGTCCTCTAGAAGGTACGTGTTGTGTGAGGAGGAGATATAGTAACGATTGATAGGCTGGGTCATGTCCTGATAGAGGCGCTGGTATTCCGAGTTGTAGATGGAGCCCTCAGCCGAAGTCAGATACATCAGGAAGCCATCGATTGACATGATGTGACAGGTTTTTCCTGTCCGGAACACAAAAGAAATCACAATGAATTCAATAAATCAGTAAAGCACTTCTGCTTAAAAATGTTTCAATAAATGTAAGAGAATGCTGTGTTGCTGTTTTATTCTGAGCTCTTATAAAATACTGCCGTAGCATTAGCTAAATAAACTCTAATGGTTTCTTCACTGAATTCTTTGCTCAGTATCAATATCAGGAGTCAACAAGTATTGTGCCTTTCATTGGCATCTCTGGGTTGCGTCTCAGAGGGTCAGCACAATATCTTGCCCCAGCAGAAGGCAAAGCTCAGCGCCTTTTTTCTCGAGTGTACCCGTGTCTGACGGTTCATACTGCTGGATCAGCTGCAGCGCGTGTTCGTGACTCCCTTCGCCTTCCAGCTGTTCCTCTCGCAGAAACTCCACCAGGTCACAGTGCGAGAGCGTCTCCCCGTCGCTGGAGTAGTCCTGGAACAGCTCCAGAACGTCGGTCCTCTGGGTGAGCATCTTGTAGAAGAGGATGAATTCGTCCCCCTCCAACATGCCTGTTTTGCTCTTATCAGCCCTCTATGTCAGAAGAGTAGAGAAAGAAACACACAAATAAAGAACTGCAGTGTTCTGTATTTGCAGCATTTAGTAAGTATGTTTATAGGTTAAAAAATACAAAATAAATATGCTTCAAGGTAGAACAGACAGTAAATTCAACGTACATATTCTTGGTATACTGCTCACTGTTGAAATTTGCTTAAATAATTTACAAAAATAAGAGAAGGAGGAGATCTCATAAGATTAAGCCATATAGTGTATTACTGTCTAACTGGTCATTGGCCGGCTACTTGTCCCAAACTTAGAGGAACATGTAACTTTCAGTGTCACCCTAACAGCATCCAAATAAAAATGAGCTTAATTTTGTTTACAGTTTTAAGTCTCATTCAAATCTATATCGATGAGTGTTGTGCAGGTTCATATTCTTCATACTGCAGATCAGCAAACTTTCATTATTGTCCATCTTCTTTGTCCATCTTTGTCCTTCTTTGTCTCCTATTCACTGTATGTGGACATAAACTGTGGTGGTATCTGATGTTCTCCTCACCCTGAAAAGAAGCCGTGCGTGGTCTTCATTCATGTCCATGTTCATAAGCTTCAGCAACCTCCGAGCCTCCTTAAAGCTAATCCTGCCATCCTTGTTTTTGTCTGCCTTAATGAACAAGTCAGAGACCCATCTGAGCAGACAGCGGAATGAAGGAAAACATGTCCTGGTGGTAGTGTTCATATTTAAGTTGATCTCAGTATTGTTAAGGAATTTGGAACTGGGCCTCTTCAAAATGCCTCTGCCTCTGCTGTGAAAGACAGAGGGACAGAGTATCAGACGTGTGCATAAGGAGGATACTGGTCAAGTTTCTCCCTTTTGTCCATGTTTTCCAGGTTCTCAATGAGAGTCCTCATGCCCTGGATCCAAGCCTGGGCCTCCTCGGCAGACTCTGCCACAAGGTCCAGGTTCCCACGGCGCCCATGGAACACCAGAGTGAAACAGCGTTCCGGAGGAAACTCTGCCGCCATGCTCAGGAAGACGTCTGACTGATGGCCTTCCCTCACGGCCTCTACATCACCTACAGAGACTGGGGAGGACACCATAATGTGGAATAGTGAAACACTGTGGACTTAATGCACGTTATGCTCACTGTTGGTTAAGCTTGCAAGCACTCCATTTTCGTTTGAAGCTTTCGAGAGAGACACTTTTAAAATCAACAGTGTTTCAAATCTCAGGATTACCCTACAAATCAGTGAACCTATACGTTTAGAAACCGGAGACCAGTGTAACATTTGTGGTTGTTATGTGTACAATATTGCAATCAACATAATATTTAAAATGCCAAAGAATCAAAGTATTGATTGCGCCAGAACAGAAAAATGAAAATGTATTTTCCTTCTCTTTTATGGATTATACAAATGTAAGTCTCAGGCAGTACCCAGAGTTACACATTAATCCACATAAATTCTGACTAATCCAGCAGAAAAAGATGAACCTAATGGATTTCAGCATGCATGCGAGCAGAGCAGGATTTGACACATCTGAGGACCTACAGGTCGAATAAGAGTTCAAAGCCCAGTTGGATTTATATGCAATGGTCTTGCAGTCGTCCTGTAGTTTGTAGTGACGGTTTCTCCAAATGTGTGACTTTGCTTTGCGAAGGACGCTTCCAGCCTTCATCATTTCAAGACTGGCCTCAATCTGGGAACCTGAAATAGGATGACACACGTCCATGAAGCATGTCTGACATCCTTACACGTCCTTACATGTTAAAAGTGCTTGGGATGAGTATGGGGTTAGGACTTACAGCGTTTCTGGGGAGATCCCATTTTCCACACAGGTTTATCTGTGGAAATGAACACTCTTTAACTGATTTTGCTTTTATCATCCTTCATCTTTGTTAATGCAAATTTTTGTTCAGATCAGCAACTAAACATAGAACATGTTTTTTTTTCAGTAAGGCACATAATCACAGCTCAGCTCACCAGTGACTCAAACACAATGATGAAGCACTCCCTAGAAATACATGTGAGCTGAGATTAAAAATCCCACACAGTGAGCCATTTCTGAAATTGGTCCCTAATTGAAACCCAGTTTAGCTGGTCTGTCAGTCCAAGCCCTTACCTTGGTGCTGAGGCAGCATGAATGGGGAATCTCTGGAGGTTGAGCACAGAACCAAACATATCACAATGAAAATGAAACTATCTCCAGAAGGAAAGTATACTATTGGAGCATGTGGGACCTCTCCGGTGTCTTAATAGTGTTCCATACAATTATGGCATACTGCTTCTTACATGGAAAACAATGGAATTTTACTTATTTAATTCAAAACAGGGGAAGATTATATCAACACTCAACTTTTTAAATGTTCTTGATATTTGGTGAATAAAAACACCACTAACTTGACTACCGTACGAACTGATGGAATACACCAAGCAGGAGCAGCAATGAACGCACAGTACATCATCACAAGAACGCCTTATGTCGTTTCCTTTTTACAGTCCTCTAAACGATGGACAATGTATATGAGAAAAAGACAAAACTACACAGGCATACAATAACTGTGACCTAACAGGTTCCTTCTTCCCTGCTGTAATGTGATCCCTTTACTAAACTGCAGGCAGGGACAAAGTTACATCCCGACCACATCTGCTCTACTAAGGCAGCCACCTGGCAGTCGGCTACAGCTGAGAGTGATAATTCCTTCCAAACAGGAATGGATGTGAAGCCAGAAGGCAGTGAGCAACAGTACTCACCAGACTGGAAAGTGTCCTCTCGATGCAGACCTGTGATGGAAGAAACGCTACTGGTGACTTGGGAACCAGGGTGTGTCTAGGGAGCCCAGGCTTTCTGCTATGCTGAGAGAAATGCGGGGAGAGTGGATTCAACGCTGCCTCCTTCCTAATCCCTCCCTCTTCTCTGCTCGCCCCTCCCACCCTCCCTTTATGTTTATTCCATCAGCCACCAATCTGTTGATCATGATCTTCTTTCATTCTGTATTGATTCAGTCCTACCCACAAAATATTCTTAGTATATCTTCAACTTGTCTTAAGGTCACATCTTCAAGTATTGAGTTTTAAGTTCAATAGATGTAAAAAAAAAAAGATGTTAAAAGGCTGCAGCTGATTTCTTATGACAAGAATTAAAAAGAGGAAAATAAAAAAGACAACATTAAGTAAGACAGATATTAATAACCAGTCAATTTTTATGAGTAAAAGTAGCAGTGTTGCACGCAAGGTCCCGGACATAAAGTACAGATGTCCTTCACATTTGTTGTTGATATTCTGTTTTCATTCTGCATTGATTTATAATCCTGTTTCTCTGGAAACCCTCTACAGTTTTAAACACTGTGCACTGCAGATACTTTAAAAAATCCAATCCTTCCAGTGGGTGGTCATATCTTTTTCCTCTCTCTCAGGGCTTCTACCAGAGGGTGCAGAATACCATAACCTAAGACTGTGCTACTCTGGACTGAGACTGATGACATTTCTGGGATCTGTTGGAGGAAATTCTTCAGCTTGGGGGTCATGTCCCCATCCACCTCTCTCATCACTGGGACGAGGAGTATATAACCACCCTTGTGTGGTGAGGTAGGGAGTTATTTGGTTGATAAGTGAAGGAAGTCAATATGCACGGGTGGACATGAACTGTTAGGGTTGCCAAGTACCCGTTGGTGTTCAGAGACTCCTGTGGTTGTATTACTTTTCCAAGATCATGCCAGGAAACCATCCCCCAGACATGTACACTGCCACCACCGCCTTGAGTGTGGCCTATGGTTGTCTGATCAGTCTGTTCTCACGCTTTTGGTGGCATACATGCCATTATACGTCCACTTTATGCAGCATGAACCTGGATTTGTCTGAGAAGGCATGTTTTCCCAATCCTCCGGTGTGCAATTACAATACTTCCATACAAACTGGAGGTGACGTTGAGCATGAACCTGATTCACAGGCCCAGCTGTAGTGGTGTTCTTTCAATAGTGTTCCCTGCCATTTCCCTCATTGTTTCTGTGTTCAATACAGTGGCACATCAATTGCTCTGCACCACTTGTCAGTCACTGGTAGTCAGAACTGCAGTCAGAATTACAGTGCAAATTTCAACATAGTGTATATTTCATGGCAATTTTGACTCTCTCGCTCTCTCTCTCTCTCTCTCTCTCTCTCTCTCTCAAGTCTGTCACATCACATGTGAGTCATTGTGAACCTGCTCTCATCTATAAAGAAAACAGGGCGCTAATTCTGGAGTTGGAATGCCAATCAAGCCACCACACAAGTCCCGCTAAAGGACACCATGCCCTTATGGTGCATTCATGAAGTCTGTTTCTGACAGTTGAGTCCGAAACATGCACATCAAATGCAGACTGGAGAGCACTGGTAGTGCTCCTCCCCCGGTCCTGTTACTGGAACGATGAACTTCTTTTGCTTAGTCCAGCTCTCCTTGTGTAATGGCCCGTGTCATCCCTTCCCTGCTCTTGAGACTGTGCTAGGAGACCCAGCAAACCCCTCGTGTGATGACATATACATGGATGAGCTGTTCGGGAGGAGCTGGACTACCTGTGCAACCTGAGCTGCAGGTGCTGCTGTCAAAAACAATCATCGAGCCTTCTCCTGGTTTCCCCAATGTAAAGCCGATCACATCTGATTTCAAGAAATACAACAGACAACTCCTGCAGCAATGCATGATGAGGAAAGGACAACCGCAGAGGCTGTGTTAATAAATAGGCATATAGCACATGCTAGAGCAGCTGCAGTCTACAGTACTGTGGTAATTATCTGACTGAGCTCACTGTTGATAAGCATGTCTTTGATGCTTTGGTCTCCTATATTTCTGGAGGATCCTTAAGAAGGGGTGTGACCTCTGCATCATCCTGAATGATTCTGTAGTGTTTAAGTATATTAGCCACAGTTTTATTTGTAGGATGATAATGGAGCATGGGTGATTGTTCAATGGTCAGTGCATCAGTTCTCTTAACAGGTAAAACTGGCAAGAGTCTATTTTAATTAAACCTTAAACAGGAATGGCTAGGTTTTAAGAGATTAAATTGAACTGGTGCACTACCACAGGAAGAGTTATTTACATGTGCAGAGGGTATTCCTGTTGGCCAGGATTATTGAACACGTCATTTTCTGAATTTCAGCGTTTTGTAGCTGCCTTCAGGGTCGCTGCTAAGGTTTTGGAGGCCCTAAGCATAACTGGTCAGGGAGGCCCCCCACCCCCCGGACACAAACACACACACACACACACACACACACACACACACACACACACACACACACACACACACACACACACAAAAGGTCAACTCAAACTGTTACTATTTAATATAATCCGCATTACAACCATTCACATGTAGCAATGTAGCAACATTTACAATGTTATAATAAGCCATGGTAAATAACAGCACAGCAGCACCACTTATAATGTATAAATAATAAATAACTTTAACACTAGAATTAGAATTAAAATAAATTTAATTCGAAAGTGAGCTCGCATTGCTACACTTAGGACCAGGGTTGCCAGATTGGGGACGTTTTTCCATCCAATTAGTTTGTTTATGGTAAAAATATGGCACTGGGCGAGTTATTTGTATAGAATTGCCACACATATTTTAAAAATCAGTTAAAATTGTGTTGAATTTAGCACCTCTATGCATTTATTGGACGCATTAATTGAGCATTTATTGGACTGGAAATCGTCACATCTGGCAATCTTGGTGTTAGGTGACAGAGCGAACAGAGAAGGACAGGACCGTGCCATTTCAGGGAATCGGGGCGGGGGTGGAACATGGGGGCTTTATATTAGGAAGAAACTATTAATTTATTTACCCCGATTAAGTAATGGGGTAGGGGCACATACAATGTTTAAAGACAAAAACCGTGTCATAATTTCAACACATTTTTCAGTAAATTGGAGGCCCCGCAGTATGGTTGGGGCCTTACGCAGGCTGCGTGGTCTGCATATGCCAGTCTCTGGAATATTGCATTAGTGACTGGTATAACTACACTAACGCCAGCTGCGGCAACGCACACAGCATATAATCTACAAAATATCAGAGGGCAGCGAGGAAACCCATCTCAAAACCTCTGTAAATCTCGCGAGACCTCCTATCGCCTCCCGTTTCCGCCGTGAGTTTTCACATTCCCGCCATCACCGACTGCCAAAGCGCAACGTCGTGGTCCGCGCTCCAGTAACAACACAACACTTGGCCCCCGCGTGCCGGCAGATCCCGCGCGCCACCGTTACAGCTCATTTTGGGACAGATATCATTTTTTAAGGATTTTTCGTTACGTTTTTTGGGGGGGGGTTGTCCTGGAACAGGTGTGTATTTATTGTTTTTTAGGGGGGAGGGAGGGAACTGGCAGTGTTTTCCTGAAATTACTAGCAAGCGAATCAACCACTACCAAGTCAGATATTGCTAACTAGCGAGCTAGCTTGTATCTGCTACGTCCTCGGTTATTTTTGGCTCATGCTAACTCCTTAGCTAAGCTAATGCTAACTCGTTAGTTAAGTTAATGCTAGCGCCGTAGCTAAGTTCGTGCTAGTGCATTAGCTAAGCTCATGCTAGCTCCTTAGCTAAGCTAATGCTAACGCAGTAGTTAAGCTACATGACAGCTAATGTGCATATGCCTGAAGCACTAGCTGCTGACTTGTAATTGACTAGCTAAACGGCTAAGTGGCTAACTATTTATTTTAGATGTAGTAGAGCGTAAAGTCTCCACCAAGCAAGCTGTAGCTAGGACGGCTAAGCCCGCTAACTACATGCCCAACGGGGCTAGCTTGGCTGTAGCGACTGTGTGTGCTGGGTGGTCAACTCCAGCTCTTCTATTGTGATTGACACGTTGTTGTCGTTTTAATACAAGCAGCTGCACCTAAAGGTGTTTGTAGTTTGTTTTTATGTCAATACTGTTCCTTGGTGGAGACCCAGACTCACACGAGTGAGCTAGGATAGCGAGGTTAGCCAACTTTTTAACGTTGGAAGTTTACCTAGCTAACTGACCCTACCTTACCTTATTAATGTGGTGCATATTAATATGATCTTGGACGACTGTAAAAGCAGGAACTCGTCGTTCTTCAAGATGTTTTGATTCACTAGGCAGGTAGATTATCTATCCAGGCAAGATATGTTAACGGACCCTCATGGATATCTTGTAGGATAGCTGCCATGCGAGGAGCGCACTCTGTTAACATTTGGACGGGTCACAGTCTGTTTTCTTAGGTCTGTTTGGTTCATTTGTTTAGTTTTTTTTAGAAACTGACTTGTTTCTTCTTCAAGCTTTATATACAAAACGTGTTTTGGTTAGCTAAATGTATCTTGTTGTAACGGCATGGTTTGATACTTAGTCTGTCCACTTTAGTGCATTTCAGTTTAAACTCTTCCAGCTAATTGAAAATGCAATAAAGCTAAAGCTCTTAGAGCGTCCCTGCATTGCGTGTTTTGATTTAGCCCTTATTTATATGTATTTAATATGTATTTGATACATTTCCGTCATATAATGTAACTCGAACTACATTTTATTCCAGCAAGGATTTGCACTTGTGTGTCATTCAAGCGGTTTTTCAATTTGTCTTTCTCTCTATTGTTAGGGCTTTTGTGAGGACAACTGGCCTCATCTGTTCGTCCTTAATAGCATTCAAAGCCGAAAATTTGAGCGCGTTGTCCAGTTGACGCACTAATGGCTGTTGTAGTGCCCAAAATGTCCAGCGGTGGCGCTGTTCGCATCCGCTACATTAGTCGGGATGTGGGCACTAGCAGATGGAGAGAGGGAGTATTTGAGATCCATGAGAGGGACAACAAAGTGAATCTAGTATTGAAGTTCAACAGTGGTGGAACTCCAAAACATTTCCAGGTATTTAAATGCCATACACTCTCCAAAGAAAGAAAACAGTAGAACCTGACACTGTTTGCACATATATGAACAAGTTGACAGTTATATAATGCTTTTCGTATGGCATCTCTCAAGTAGCTTCTGTTGTACTGAAGGACATCATTGGGGGATCAATGTTCTTATTCCGTGGGTGCGTAAAATAAAGGTTAAATTAAAAACAGTGCGTTTTGATTTAAACTGTTGTTTTGTTTCTTGTTGCAGTTAAACCACAATGTGAAGAATGTTGTGTTGGGTCCTGTGCACAACCTTAGCCGTTTGTCATTGACACTGAAAGACTCCAGCGTTGTCATATTTGAGAAAATGTCCGTAATGGTTGGAAAAAAATTAAAGGACTACCTTGAAACAATTAAGCAGGGTAAACAAATGGGTATGTGTAAATGATCAATACAATTCTAACTGTATATTCAAATTTTCTGATCTTGGGAGAGATTTTTTTCTTAAAGACAGTTCGTCTTTATTTATTTATATTCATGGTTTTATTTGTTTGTTCTTCTATTAATTTAGCTCTTAAGGCAAACCAGGGAAGTGCCAGTTTTGGATTAGTACTCGGGAACAGGACTGTGCAGAATGATTCAGGCTTGTCTCCATCAGAAAAACAGGTACGGTATGTACACAATTCATCAAGGTGCTAAATGGCAGTCGCTGTCCGGAATTGTAATTTTTTCCTTCCGTGTCTGCTTTTTGCTGTCAAGGCGACTCCGAGACGGCCAAGCTTGGACAGCAGAGAGGACGGCACTCCACGGAAACCCCTGGGCAGCCCCAGCCGAGTGACCTCAACGCCTGTGCGCAGCGGCCTCTTGGAGAACAGGTCTGTGCAGGTTAACCCGTTTAGCCGTCCCGTGGATGCTTCTGTGGTCTGATAAATAAAAATCAAGGGTCACTGGTCGAAGGATGTGGTTAATTAGCATTGCGTCGTTGATGATCTGGGCAGGTGCAGAATCACGGTTGCGTGATTTTTTTATTTGACTGAGCAGATGTTCTGTGTGCTTTCCTAAGGAATGAGAAGAGGAAGAGGTTGATAAGTTCAGATACAGACATGAATGAAGACTACCCCAAAGAGAATGACTCCTCTAGGTAGTAATCACATTTAAGTAGCTTCAGAAATTTTAGCTAAAAGCAATTTCCAGTTGCAAGATGTTTTCTGACATCATTTGTGTGCAAGATAGCTAAACAAAGTTAATAAATGAATAAACCCAGAGAGTTTACATCACATTCTGTGACACTTAAGTATTCAGTAGGCACATTTACACTTGATATTGTCCCTGTCCCTTAAAGGTGGAGTAGGTAATTAATTGTAGAAGCATTTTTTGTTTGTTAAAATACTCTTTACTTCGCGATGCTTTTGTATATTGTTGTCAAACTTCTTGATAATTATTTTATTCTGTAAATCTCCCAGGAGTGTGTGAAATCCTGCAAATATAAATAAATCAGAGAGATCACTGGCATGACTAACAGTGGTTAGCTAGGTTTTATAGGTGCTGCAAAGATGTATGAAATTAGAAGGAAAGTGAACATGATCGTTCAGAACTAACTTTGGCTGTGTAGCATAGCTAGACTTGGTGTTTTTAGCTTTGCCTGATATCTAACATTACTGTAGCTGGCACTTGCAGGCTAGCCAACAAGAAATGACTCCATTAAATTCTATTTTCAACACAATTTCTCAGTTCTCACATACAAGCTTGTCAGATGTGGCTACTACCAATAGCCTTTTTTAATATGCATTGAGACATGAGATAGTTGATTATAGTGATAAAGTGCTCCTCTCTCCTTCTCTCTTGGACCCTTCCAGCTGGTGTTAGGCAGTGTGTGTTTTCATGTGTTTTGGGGGAGGGAACTTGGATGAAGGGCTAAAGTTAGGAGTGGGAATTTTCGTTATTGGATATTTGCAAAAACTAGCTTAGTCTTGTTGGTTTCTACAAAATTACATACTCCACCTTTTTAAAATATGTATTGCTGGAATATCTAAATAAAGGGCATTGGTTCTAATCATTTTTCTTCTGTTTAGTAACAATAAGGCCATGGCAGACCCTTCCAGGAAGTTTCTGCTGAGCTGCAAAGAGAAGTTGAAGTCAGCAGAGGAGAACAGGACTTCAGGTTGGTACTCATGCTGCTCATGAATTTAATTTATTAATTTATTCCATAGGTGTGGTTTTGATTTGGGGTTTAATTCATTATTTGGTCTTTAACACCTGCTCACCTATAGCCCCCCTTGCATCAGCACCCCTCCAACCATCATCCTTCTATGGCAGCAGGACAGGAGCTAAAGACTACACTCAAACACATACGTTCTTGGACAGGTAAAGACATTATTAGACCATATAAACACCATGCATATTTACTGTAGTTCTGGTCATGGTTGGTTCAAACGTGACAGCCTGGTGGTTCACAGCTGAGGTTAAAATTGTGCTGATCTTGTCTAAAGCCACAAAGATTGGTCAACGATGGAGCGTCCACTTTTCTGAAGTTGACTTTTGCTATTAAAGGTCCACCAGCACAAGCCAGTGCCCTTCTGCCAAAAGAAGCCTGACGCTGCCTCATCACTCCACACCATTTAAGAAAGTTCGGACATCTCTAGAGTACGGAGGCTGGAACAAACCGAGACCTTCCACCCTAACTCAGCCTCAGCCGCCTTTGCAGGGGTCAGAATCCTAAATGCCCCTCTCATTGATCACGCTTCCTGGAGTTTCCAGCTGCATGTTTAAAGACCACCTTCTCTCCTTTAGGTTCTCCAACCTGGGAAACACCTGCTACATGAATGCCATACTGCAGTCACTTTTCAGTTTGCCCTCTTTCTCAAACGACCTGTTGAAACAGGGTATCCCATGGAGGAGGGTTCCCATTAATGCCTTGTTGAGGTACAATTGCATTTCAATCTATAAACAGTACTTGCATGTTTTTTAAAGTAGTTCAGAATCACCTGTTATATAAATATAATAGAATCCCTCATATTGCTCTCTCTATTAGGCGATTTGCCCATCTACTTGCCAAAAAAGATAACTCTTCTCCAGAGGTGAAAAAAGATTTGCTGAGGAGGGTGAAAAATGCCATTTCATCTACGGCTGAACGTTTTTCTGGCTACATGCAAAATGTAAGGGGGACATATCGGTTTAATTCTTCATTTGCTGCTTAGAATGTCCCACTTCGCTAATCCTAATTTGGGAGCGTGGAGGTGAGAAGATGACATTCATACTCACAAAGAAGGACCAGTTCCCTCTTGGCCTATTGAGCAGTAGAATGGTTCTCTTGAAAGTCTTGATGTTCTGACTGAAATCATGTCATTTGTTTTGCTTTGGAACCTTTACAATGTAAGATGCGTTTAGGGATCTGTGGGCAAGGGTGTTACTTATATCAAATATTTATTTGTGATTTAGTGATTTAACACTTCACCTCTAGGATGCCCATGAGTTCCTGAGCCAGTGTCTAGACCAGCTGAAGGAGGATGTGGAGAAGGTCAACAAAAGCTGGAAGAGTGAATGCTCAACCTGGGACGAGTGTCCGGGCACACGACTCACGGAGGACACGGACACGTCGCGCATATACACGTGCCCTGTGACCGTCAACATGGAGTTTGAAGTGCAGCACACAATCACGTGTAAAAGGTGGGATGTGTTACAAAGCTGATTTCATCGTTCTCGATTGTTTAGCTTATTTATTCATTTTAAGGGTGGGGGGGGGTGGAGGAGGAGGAGGAGGGGTACCTGTGTGTGTGTGCCTTTAAAATGAGGCTTTTTTTGGGTGATGGAAACATTACTGTGCAAACTCATTTTTATAGAGTGGATTATGCATTTGTTTATTTCTCTTAGATTTCACGTGTTAATTGTACTCATTGTCTTTGCTGATGTGTGGGTTTTTATTCACATGAAACTCAGCTGTGGAGAGGTGGTGACGAAACGTGAGCGGTTCAATGACCTGTCCATAGACCTGCCTCGCAGAAAGAAAACGATCCCCTTGAGATCCATCCAGGACTCACTGGATCTCTTCTTCAGGGTAGGGTTACATGTTTCTACAAAGGGAAAATTTCACACCAGGGGTGTGTGAAGGGGGCGGGGGACTAACTTGTAATCCATTTTTTTGTTGTTTTATTCTCAAATGTTTTGAACTCAAACACTTTGAAAGGACAGGTTAATAGAACATTGTAGGCCACCTGTTTACACTGCTGGAGTGCCGAATACATGGAAGCTCTTCAAACCTTGATACCTCTACATGACTTTAAATAGCTTGAACTAACATTTAACTATGTTGTTCATTCTTTATAGATGGAGGAAATTGAATATTCATGTGAAAAGTGTAATGGGAAAGCTGCTACAGTTACACACAAATTCAGCAGGTTGCCCCGGTAAACTAGTCTACACAACTAGTTCATTTGCATTTATTTTTCATGTGTAAACGTCTAAAGGAAGCCAGCTCATTGCTTTCTCTCTTGGCTCAGGGTGCTGATTCTTCACCTGAAGCGGTACAGTTACAACGCTCAGCTGTCTCTAAACAGCAAGCTGGGCCAGCAGGTCCTGATCCCGAGATATCTCACGCTGCTCTCCCACTGCACGGAGAACACGCGGCCTCCTCTCAGCCTGGGCTGGAGCGCACACGTGGCACTGTGAGATTCTGCTCGATGTTAACTCTGTTACCATAGTCCAGCAGAGGCGTGCGGTCCTGACGGACCCCCTGCTTTGTGTACTTTAGACCTTCTTCTTGATCTAACCTGTGATTCGATTTGTAAACTAAATTTTTATGCCTTTTATATGGTTCCTGCAGTGTAGTGCAGTCTGGGTGTTTGTGTTCACCTTTGCCCAGTTGTAGTCAGTTATTCGCAGTCACGGCACCCCAGTGTCTTGGTCTCTTACTCTTATGTCTGTTGTGGCCATCACAGGTCCAGAACACTGAAAACATCACAATCCGTCAACTCCTCTACACTGCGGTAAGATAAATATAATTTCCTTTATCTTTTTATTAAACCAGATGTGATGTTTTCTTCGTTCTGAAGGAAAGACAGTGGACAGGATAAAAACATATTTGCATTAAAAGGTTATTGATTCTATTATTACTGTTGACAGGAAAGGCTCTGTGAAGGCTGAATGCACAGGGAGCATCTTGTGTGACTCTGACAGTGAGGAGGAGCTTATCAGGAAAGGTGGTGGGAAACATCGGCTGAGCGAATCCCTCCCAGACGACGAGAAAATGGAGGTGGGTTGCCGGCCTTATCCTGGATTTAGTACATACCAGAGGGCTCTTAGATGAGAACCCCCACCATGTTGTAATGCCTTAATTTTGTTTTTGAAAATTTGTAAGTTGAAATGTAGGATAATTCTTGGTCTCAGTGACCGATTGTTTGTGTGCGCGCGCGCGTGCGGTCCAGTCTGATGGCAGTGGTCACGTTAATGCCTCTTTATGATGATTTGACCTGTGAACTTTCCTGTGAGGTGCTATTCATTGTGAACCAGTCTTGTGTAGTCTGCACTGAGTGTGTAATATACTCCAGGCTGTTGAAATGGTGACTAAATATAATGACACCACAAACCGGGTATATATTGTAGAAAATCTGGTGTGGGGACTCTGTGCTAATGTTTCTTGGAGTGCTAATGGAACTGAAGTGGCCATCGTCTTGCCCAGGTGCAGCAGAGTGGTCCGGTGGAGCAAACCGAGTTCACAGGCATGAACGATGAGGAAATGCTGGCCGCTGTTCTTGAGATGAGTCGGCACGACGCTGGTCTGTCCGTGCCCCACGATGACGAACCAACGAGCAGCCCTGACACAGGCTTTGGAGATACAGATTCACAAGAGCTGACTCACCATCTGGACCTGCTAGATGGAGACAAACCATCTGGAGGTGTGCACAGAGTCCAGACCAAACCTTTCCATCATCTTTTTCTTGGTGTTTAATGTGTTTTGTAGGAACATGTGGGGAAGCTTTATGCGGTTTTTAATGGGGTGTAGCGCACAGAATCTGTGGGGTATGGTTGTCCTCCTCTGAAATGTGGTTGTGTGTAATCAGATGTGCTCAGCTCCCTGGACCTGACCATGGATGAGAACAAGGAGAACCAGACACCGGACGGCACTCAGGCCGAGCTGGAGTGGGTGCAGCAGTACAGCCTAGACCAGGAGCGTGAGGAGCAGGAGCTGCAACAAGCGCTCGCCCAGAGTCTCCAGGAACACGTACGGCTTTTGTCTTATGACTTCATGATAACGACGACGGGTATAATTCTGACATGGCAAACGCTGACTGGGGCAAGTGTGTGTGTGTATGTGGTAAATGGCTAATGCTGAGAAGTGTTTTGCGTGTACAGGAGGCGCGGGAGATGCGGGAAGACGACGATCTGAAAAGAGCTACAGAGCTCAGCTTGCAAGGTAGGGAAGTAGGGACTGACTTGTTCTTCAGTAGTTTCAAATGGCTGTCTGGGTTGCTTATTCAGTACCTTACTTCCAACCTCTATTTTTGAACCATGTATTCTCCCAGAATTCAACAACTCCCTCCCTGAGCTGCTGTGCTCTGATGAAGATTCGGGAAATGAGGATGCTTTGGACATGGAGTACAGTGAGACAGAGGCAGAGGAACTGAAGAGGAACGCAGAGGTGAGACTTGCATAGACACATCGAGTGCCAGTCAGGCGCATTTCTGATTTGAACCACCACAAGGTAGTAGATTTCACTTTGTTAAACTGATTGTAAGAAGTGCACATTTGGGTCAAGTTAACAACTGAATGCTTGTGTTGTTTCCTCTGCAGAGTGGAGAGCTTGGAAACTCCTTCAGACTCATTAGTGTGGTCAGTCACATTGGCACCAGTTCGTCATCAGGTGTGAAGAAGCTACTTAGTAGAATTTTTGCAATAGGATCTTGCACAATGAAGTAGTATGGTAAAATGGTGAGGTTCAGTGGATTCACCATGAAGCAGACACGACTTGTGCTTGGTCCCATGTCAGAGAGTCTGGCTTTGTCTTGAAATGTGATTAATTCTAGCATTTATTTAAGTGTCATTGACCATGATCCTTCTTCCTCCCTTCAGGCCACTACATCAGTGATGTTTATGATATGAAGAAACAGTCCTGGCTCACATACAATGATTTAGATGTGTCTCGGACACAGGAGGCCACTGTTCAGAGAGACCGAGACAGAAGTGGATACATTTTCTTCTACATGCACAAGTAAGGAATGGAAAAGCCGCATGGTGTCTTGTTGTTCGTGTTGTCCATAGTGAATCTTTCTAAAGCAAAAACACATTTGTTTATATTTGAAGGGATACAGTGATCCTGTGTTTTTGTGATGCTAAACAACGTCTCCTCCTTAGGAATGTGTTTGAGGAGCTGTCTGAGTTGGAGAGAGCAGGAGGAACCACAGATTCCAGCCGCACTGTTCTGCAGCCTTTATAAGGGGCTGCGCACACCGGGTCCTACCTGCGGTCCTGTGCTGCTGTGATGGGCCTCTGGGGTGGTGGACGCCTGAGCTGAGTCCAGGGTACAACTTGTACCTGTCCAATACTACTGATCACCGTCTATTCACACTCCTACTCACTTACTGCAGGCACTTTTCATTTCGCTTTTCTTTTTTCTCCTTGTTGTGATACATTGTCACTAAAGTGGATCAGTATTGATGTTCTTGCATTTGAAGTATTGCATTTAATAAATTAAAAGTCTCTTGGCACAGCAGAACATTTAATGCATTAATAATTTCAGAGCAAATGTCTGAGGTCAGGGAGTATTTGTCCTTTTTAGCCTTTTTTTCCCAACTTTTCCAAAATCCTTTATGATCTATTGAATATAAAGATTTATTCTTCTATGTTTGGGGTGACATCGGGACATACGTGTTTCCTGTTTGATATGCAGCTGAAAATGTGGTGCAATATTTACTTTGCCAGTTGGCGTTTGTCTGTCCTATAGCGATGAGTGGGATGGGGATGTTCCAGTTTATATCCAAGGCTTTATTGAAGACTGTTTATTGCTATTTTAATCATATTTTATAAATATAATCTAACAAGCTAAACAATTGATGTAGCTTGTCTTTTTTAAGAGGACCCTACTGGAGGTTTATTTGTGACCCTCTGATACACCCAGTAAATTATATTTTCTTTCCCTCCCAGATAGAGCTTTTTGTTGTGGATGCTGCACAGCCATTTTGGGTAGGATGTCTCTCCTTAGAACAAGGCCAGACACAGCGCATAATCCTTTACCGAATAGAGAAGCTATTCCAGTGACTTTTTGTGAGGTCAGCAGATGTGAATATTTATTTTATGACCTTGTTCATTTTTTTGTATGCCACTGTCTGGTTATATTGTCTCCTATTTTAATATGTTCGGTAGTTACATCTCCAGAACCTTTTATTTAAGCTTTTCTGTTTTTACTTTTCTCTGTTGGTCATTTTGATTGCATTAACAAGAAGAGTGGGCTCAATAGTGAAGTTTGTATGGTGTCAAACTTTTTTTTTCTTCTTTCCTTTCAGAAAAACTGGTATAAACTTTAATTAGTTGCTTAGTACTCAGTCTTTGACTTCCTAAACAGCAATTTTAGAAATAAAATTTATTTAGAAAAAGAAAATGCAGACTTTGTTTGAATGTTAATTATTAAATCAAACATTTCGGTGGTAGAGCAAAGTTGAGGTGATTGTCTTTATTCTCTGACTATATGTCCAGTGACTCCAACACATTCCCCCATTGTCATGACACCTGCCGCGTGCATCTCTTTGTTAGAGGCACAAGACGACTCCCTGTTAGCCTGTTGAACTCACTTAGGATGTAACTTTCTCTCTGAAACATCTGTAAATGGAAGAACAAATTAAAACTTAACTACCACCTTATAATACAATGTTTTATTAACTAATGTCTACAACTGATTTGTAATGCAAGTGCTATGTATATCATTTTTATATTACCACTAGTTTTGTCAGAATATTCTGAGATTTTCTTTAAATGAGCCATGCATACTTTCATCCATAACCTAGAATCATCAAGGCTCTGGGGTGCGTTTAATGTAACCTGTAACCATCTTGGTTGTGGGACAGCACTTTAGTTTTGTCTATATATCTACTGAAGCCTTGATGTTAATTGCGTCGATCGTTTTGTACCTCGTCCCACTCCTCTTCTGTCTCGTGTCTGTACCCCAGTAAGTGACAGATCCCATGTGCAAGAACAACCTGTGGGACAACACAACATCTATACAGCACGCATGTACATTTTATTATTATCTTATGGAAATCGATATACTTACTGTCAGGGTCCCGTGAAGATCGCTTGACGTTTCTTTGCACTGTTGCATTACATATTCTACTCCCAAGAAAATATCTCCTAAATTATACTCATCTCTGTGAACGACACATGGCAGCTTCCCTGGTCTCAGGTCCTTGGGGAAACAATCGTCTTTTAGTCGAAGAAAGTCTTTAAAATAGTCGCAAAACCAGATGTACACAAGGAAGCGTTGATGTGGATTATCTTTAGGAGATCTTTACCTCATAGAAAGGAAACGAAAGCACGTCTGTCGGCATGTCTTTTTTCCTGTAGATAGTGTTGATACGTTGTATTTTTGGGTTGTCTACACAAATTATGCCCATATCAAATTTTTGAATACCCAAAATGTGTCTCAGGGTTTCCACGTTTTTGCGCAGCCTGGCGCGTCTAAGCGGAACAACGTTTTGAAGGTTGCGCAGAACTACACCCATATTCAAAATGAAAAGCAGGTCAGAATAAAAGGGAAAAAAGTCAAGTACATTTCTCGCTTCATAAGCATTTACATTATTATAAACCGGTGTTTACACAGCGTTTGCTAGCCCGCTACCACTAGCCTAACGCCCGCTCGTCCGCGATCACAAGGTGACCAGCTCGCTAGAGCTTGTGCCAATACGTCCAAGTATTATTTATTATTCCTTCATAAAGTAATACAAACTAAACTTGGAATAAATTCTCTGCGAAATCTGTTGGCTAAGAGGTTTGTAAATTATTCATTCAAACGCCGGTGTTTGTTTTCTGGAAGTGGACCGTCTTCGCTTTGGACTTCGTTTCCTTTAGAGGTCTAAGCCGGTTGGACAGGAAGATGACTTTGAGCTTTTAAATATTTTACTTAATAAAAGTCCCAATTCGTGTTGATTTTTTTGGGGGAGGAATAAAACAAAAATATTTAAAGAGGACATTTTCAACAGGACTTTCTTTGGCAACTAGCAGCAATAGCTGTGAATTTGGCAATAGTCAAATAATTTTC
This sequence comes from Brachyhypopomus gauderio, assembly GCF_052324685.1. Taxonomy (NCBI): domain Eukaryota; kingdom Metazoa; phylum Chordata; class Actinopteri; order Gymnotiformes; family Hypopomidae; genus Brachyhypopomus; species Brachyhypopomus gauderio. The sequence continues at coordinate 13,890,660 of NC_135214.1, forward strand.
ACTGTTAAATGTTTTTTTTTTTTCCAGGAAAGGCTATTACGATTAGCTAGTTAGATACGTAGAATGAAATTAACGTTTTTGGTATGTTGTTATGCAGTTACGTCTGAACCAGTTAACTGGTTAACTTTTATGCTTGATAGCATTTTCCGTACTAATGCCGTAAAAAGTTAACCCGCTTTATTTCAGTGTAAGAAACAACGACCCCCGAGGGCTAGAATTTGAATATCTAGCAGCATATCTTAAATGTCAAATTATTTGTCACTGATTACAAAATCCTGGACTTGGTTTGGCAGATTGGAGTGAAGACCTACAGGCTTACATCACTGAAAACACAGGTAGGTCCTTTGGCCAGTGCATTTTACTAATAACACCATTCCATAAAACCATATAAGTAATTGGTTCCAAAGATCACTTATTATATAACCTGTCCTACAAAGCTAGTCGCTGATTTATTTCGGCAGCCAGTAGATAGCAACTGTACAGAAATATTTCTTCTGGCGTTTAAGTGAATTATCTGACGTAAGTATATGACTTTTACAATAACTTTTTGTATAATTGAGCTACACATTAAATAAATAAATGTGATGTTTAAGAGATGGTAAATTTAAACATGAATACTCATTCCGTAGCTATCTGGAAGACCAAGTACAATGAGTGTATCCTCCAGAGATGCCAAGATTGTGGTAGTGGGTGCAGGATTTGCAGGTCTGGCAGCAGCATCTGCTCTAGTTCAAGCTGGGTTTCAGCACGTCAAAGTTCTTGAAGGCAGCAGACGAATAGGAGGTAGAGTCCACACAACAAGACCATTCAGCAAAAATATTATAGAACTCGGGGCCAACTGGATCCATGGACAAGAAGACAACCCACTTTACCAACTAGCCAAAGACCGTGATTTGCTGGTTGAAGGGGTATCAGCAAGTAAAGTGATGTGCCTGCCCTGCTCTGTAACACCACATGACTACTTTTTTAAGGAAAGTGGAAAACAGCTTAATGGTGCCAGTATTGATGAGGTGTGCTCTCTATTCAGTAAATTAACCTTTAAGGCTTTTGAGTCAGAGCTGGAGGACAGACATAGAGCCCTGAGTTTGGGGGGTTATCTTGACGCTGCTTTTGCCGAGTCACCTTTAGCTGCTTCTGAGGATGGATGGAAGATTTTTGAATGGTGCAAGAGAAGTGAATGTACAGATGAGGCAAGTTCTCTCTATGAAGTGTCTGCGTCAGAGATTGGTTATTATGTTGCCCTGGAGGGAGGATTTTTTAACTCTTTGGGCCCTGGTGGCTACCAAGCAATTCTAGAAGTGTTCTTGAAGAGTCTGCCACCAGAAACCACCCTGATTGGTAAACCTGTGAGGAGCATTCAGTGGGACCTGAATAAAAAATCACAGGGAGCTGAGAGCAGAGAGATGAGCCACCCCGTCAAGATAATCTGTGATAATGATGAGAGCTTTGAGGCCGACCACATCATTGTGACTGTGTCTTTAGGGGTTTTAAAACAGCAGGCAGGAGCCATGTTTGAACCTGCTTTACCAAAATGCAAGATGGATGCTATAGAGCGGCTTGGCTTTGGCATAGTAGATAAGATCTTCCTGTGTTTTAGTGAGAGGTTTTGGCCAGAGGACTGCGCAGGAATTCAACTTGTGTGGGATGATGGTCCTGAAGATAAGGAAGTTTATGACTCACAAAATGAAGGAGATGGCTGGAAAAAGACATGGTTTAAGAAGATCTGTGGCTTTGATACGGTGGCTCGTCATCCTACAGTACTCTGTGGCTGGATTACAGGCAGAGAGGCCCTTCATATGGAGACACTGCAGGACTCTGACGTGAGAGACACCTGTGTGAAGTACGCCTTCTTATCTTGCAATTTTGGCTTATTATATTTATATTTTAAGCAAACATATTTCTGAAATATTTTTGCTTTTATTTTGAAAGGTTGCTCAGGTCCTTCACTGGCTGGTCAGTTCCTGATGCGTCACAAGTGCTGATTTCCAGATGGGGTTGCGACCCCTGGACCTTTGGTTCCTATACCTTTGTTCCCCACATGGTAAATGGGGTGAAGGCGCATGAGGCACTTGCTGAACCTCTTCCCCTTCAAAGTAAACTCCCTGAAAATAAGGTATAGTTGGAGCTTTTCTTTCCATAATCCACAGTGTAAAATATAAGAAACAGCTGTACATTTAATGAACGGAGTATGATTTGAGCTTAATATATCAATGTGCAAAATTTCAGTGTATTCGGATATTCAGTTAATACATTTTCAGTTAATTGATTGTTTGTCTCTGAAGCCTTTGCAGGTGCTGTTTGCAGGTGAAGCCACTCATGTGAATTTCTACACCACCACCCATGGAGCATACCTCTCTGGGATCAGGGAAGCACAGAGACTCATTAACCACTACAGTAAATAGGCACTCTGTCCTGTTTTCTTTTCTTTAAAAAATCACAAGACCTTGCATTTTTATGACTGCAATATAAGACAATATATGTAAGCATGTCCTTTGTATTGTTCAATGACACGATCTAAAGTTGTGGAAGTACATTGAGTAAGATTCTTCATTGAAAGGTTTTTTTTGCAAAGGGAATGCTGATGATCTACAGTGTGTGATCTTGATTATAAGTAACATTATAAGTTACCTATAACATTATAACTAACATAACTGGTGGTTTCTGACTTGCTACTGTAATGTTTTGGAGATTTACAAATGTGAGATTAAATGTCACAATTCTGTCGACCTGCTCTGCCATCTAGAACCTCTTCTCCTTTGGATCACCAGACAATTCATCACTGTTTGTTACACTGAGTCAACACCACTTAACTAAGGATTTAGATTGGCATTTTACTACAGGTTTTTAAAAAACGATGACCTGCAATTAAAGTAGATGTAATACCCTGGTTGTCCTTGTGAGGATACAATAATGTATAACTCTTAACCTGCTCAATCTGAGGATCGACTTTAACTTAGACTAGTATACAATGTAGTTAGTTATGTACAGTGCACATGTCTCCATTTTATTTACGTTTGTCATATTTCTAAACCTGTAAACCTTTTGATTTAAAATATTTGCTCTTAATTTTTAGTCGAGAAAAACGAGTGTTCTCTGGAGATCTCATGGTATAGGGAGTTTACCAGCTCCACATTTAAAAGGCATGTGAGTGGTATACATACAATTTACAGCATTAATGGACCCATTTTGACATGTTAGTTGAGGTATTTGCAGCCAGGCTGATGCTGTATGTTTCAAAAGATCGTTCAAGTCACAGCGTCTAAACACTCCTACGAGCAGTTAAACATCACATCTACTTTTTAACTTAAATAAGAACTTCACCGATTTTGCAAAATGATTCCATCATTCAAATATGTAAACAAAGTAATTGTGAGTGTTTTGGTACGAAATGCGCCATCCTGTATATAGGCTGTGTGTCGGACTTGTCCACACTTCTAGGAAGCACACGCCTTCATGTCTACAATACAAATAATGACCAGTGAACTTTCTCGTGGTTCCAGAATCAAAATGGATCAATTACAGTACAGATCGTTTTTTATTTGTTTGCTGTTATAAATACTAAACATCCCGAAGCTGTGGCTGTCTTGAGTCAACACACAGATTCAAGTTGAGCAACTTCCACTCTGCAATCTTCTAAAACAGGAAGAACGGAAAACTAAGCAGTGACTGCTGGCGTTGGCTCGGTTTGGTGAAGGGAAGAACCCATTTGCAGGCTGGTAAAACACGATTGCTTGCGTTTATCAGTTAATAATGCGGTTTTGAGAGTGAACACTGAAGTAATACGTGAGCTTTAGGTCAAAACGTATAAGAAAGCTATCGCAGAGCAATCACCATTCGTAGCAATGTTGTGATTACAGAATAGTCTTAGAGGCATTAAATGCATTCATTGCGCGTCTGGTTTCTAGTACTGACATTGTTAACAATTCAGATTCAGTAAATGTCTCCAGAAAGGCGCACTAACATCACTCTGACTTTTCTTTACATCTAAACCACTGAATGCTGATGACGTATAACGAAGGAGTTCCCTTTACGCAACCCGAGTAGCCTACTGTATCGGAGCCAATTCGGTCCAATATAATCGGCGCAGATGGAAATTCTGAAGTGAGGGGGACCGAGCTATACAATATATACGTTTATGCTTGTAGATGCTAGATTTCGGATGGGGTCAATATAAATCTGGAGGGGACATGTCGTCCCCACCCCCCCGTCCCCTGTCCAATATGCGGTAACATACTACTCTGTGTCACTAAGACACACGGTCACCGCCCTGGAAAAACAAACTCTGACAAGGGTTCATCCACACAGTCAAGCTCATTTGAATATTAAGCAGCCGTACCTGTTCAGGTCTCTTGACCCGACCCTGCCCTTCTCACCTTCGTCTTTGTGCGCTTTTGCTCAACCTCCTGCATTCAGAAGGTTCACTCGCTCGCTACTTCCTCTCTACACACCTGAATCCTGCTCCTCCACACCTGACGACTGACAAACGCCAACAAGTTCGGATTTACTCCTTGATAGGCTCGTTTCAGTTTTGCTGAGTCGCGCTACGAGCCGTACTGGTGGTCCGCTGGTAACTGCCTTAGCCTGCTCTAAAACGGATGATTGTTGTTCTCAGTGTTTAAATAGGAAATGAGTGAAACCTCTACAATGTCAAAAGATGCCACGATCGTGGTGGTGGGTGCAGGCTTTGCAGGTCTGAGTGCTGCTTCATCTCTTCTTCATGCTGGATTCCAAAACGTCAAGGTTCTTGAAGCAAATGCACGAGTCGGAGGCAGAGTGTGCACGACTAAGCCTTTCAAAGAGAACGTCATTGAGCTCGGGGCCAACTGGATCCATGGGCAGCAGAAGAACCCCGTTTTCCAACTAGCAAAAAAACACAACCTGCTAGCTGAGAAGTCCTTGCTAGACCGTGACAAGTCGTCGCGTGATTACTTTTTCAAGGATGGTGGGAAACACCTCTCAGAAGACCTTGCTGACCCGGTCACCTCTCTCTTTGAAAAACTCCTCACTAAAGCTAACGAGGACGAACTAGGACGCAAGTATAGAGACATGAGCCGGGGAGATTACCTTGATGTCGCCTTTGCAAAATCTCGTTTAGCAGGTTCAGAAGATGGATCGAGGATTTTTGAGTGGTGCAAAAGGAATGAATGCAGTAATGAGGCTGCTTCTTCCTTGTTTGAAGTGGCAGCATCTCAGCTTAGTGAATATAGTGACCTGGGGGGAGAATTTTATAATCCTTTGGGCTCAAGGGGTTACCAGGCAATTTTAGATATTCTACTGAAAGGTGTTCCTTCAGAGATCATTCTCACAAATAAACCAGTGAAGAGAATCCAGTGGGACCTGAATAAAAAATCACAGGGGGCTGAGAGCAGAGAGATGAGCCACCCTGTCAAGATAATCTGTGAGAATGATGAGACCTTTGAGGCCGACCATGTCATTGTGACTGTGTCTTTAGGGGTTTTAAAACGGCAGGCAGGAGCCATGTTTGAACCTGGCTTACCAAAATGCAAGATGGATGCTATAGAGACCCTCGGCTTCGGCACAGTAGATAAGATCTTCCTGCGTTTTAGTAAGAGGTTTTGGCCAGAGGACTGCGCAGGAATTCAACTTGTGTGGGATGAGGGTCCTGAAGATAAGGCAATCTATGACTCACAAAATGAAGGAGATGGCTGGAAAAAGACATGGTTTAAGAAGATCTGTGGCTTTGATACAGTGGCTCGTCATCCTACAGTACTCTGTGGCTGGATTACAGGCAGAGAGGCCCTTCATATGGAGACACTGCAGGACTCTGACGTGAGAGACACCTGTGTGAAGTACGCCTTCTTATCTTGCAATTTTGGCTTATTATATTTATATTTTAAGCAAACATATTTCTGAAATATTTTTGCTTTTATTTTGAAAGGTTGCTCAGGTCCTTCACTGGCTGGTCAGTTCCTGAAGTGTCCCAAGTGCTCATCTCCAGGTGGGGTCATGACCCCCGGGTCTTTGGCTCATATTCATACATTCCCAAGAGGGTAAATGGGGTGAGAAGACAGAAGGCTCTTGGAGCAGCTCTTCCTGATCTTGAAGAAAGCGAGGTATCATTATATTCATCTTTTTCTTGCTGTTAGAATTCTGGTAGGGCATTACAGTTGTTGGAGCTGTGGAGGAGTTTCTGCACTCCTGAAGCCCATAGCCTTGTTCTGCTTTTCTGATTTTCTGGTGTTTAACTCTACCCATAAAATAACACAAAATACAGTCTTCAATTACATCTCAATAATGATAATGGAAGTAAACTCTTCACAGTGTTAATCTTCAAGGTGGTACACCTGCTTCTACATGTCTTTTAGTGTTTGTAGTGTATCAGAGTGGTTACCACCTGTAGCATTTATTCATTCCAGCCAATAATCTACAACAAACAATAATTACTATGATTGACTATCTGTCTCAAGCCGTTGCAGGTGCTGTTTGCAGGTGAAGCCACTCATGTGAATTTCTACGCCACCACCCATGGAGCATACCTCTCTGGGATCAGGGAAGCACAGAGACTCATTAACCACTACATTAAATAGGTACTCTGTCCATAAATAATATATTATTGATATGAAAATATGATAATTATATAATTTAAAATCATGGATGCTTAGAAATTCTTGAATGACAAACAAATACTTAGAGGCATGATTGGTGTTCACAGTAGTGCGGAATTTGTCAGTTTACTTACTCTTATTTTAAAAGGGTAATTGATTTGTAATTAATTAAAAAAAGATGTTACATGATAATAAGACAAATTGTTTAATTTTCCATTAAACATTTTTTCCATTAAAAATTTTCCATTTTCCAAATGTTTAATTGCACTTCCATTATACCTTTTCATTAAAAAAATGGAAATACAGTAGTTGTATTGCGTTTCATTGGCTCTGTGTGATTGGAGGAACATATTAAACCATGGCAAAAATGAGGCATAAAAGAGGCTAGAACTTCACTAGGTGGTGCTATTGTGTAGCTGCTCTCACTGGCTTAGAACATTCCCTAACATGTGATTTATACCCTTATTGTACCACAATCCTTAAAAATGACCTCACTCTAAAGAAAATTATGGAATGTATTTACATTTATGCCATTTAGAAGACACATTTACTTACGAAAGTGCTTCAGGTCTGCTTAAAGTGTACGTAGCTATAATAAATAGGATTAGAATCCAAAAACACTGAACTGCTGGTTGGTAGACGTTCAACACAGATGAGTATGTAGGACATGGATGAGACACTCTGAACGTGGACAAACTCAGGGTATGGATGCACAGTGAGCACAACTAGTTCCAGACAGCAACAGGATTATAGCGTACAGCGTTTGTTGTGCCAGGACGCCTCCAGGGGTCGTGACTAGGGATGTCCCGATCCAGCTTTTTGAACTTCCGATCCGATACCGATATTTATTTGCACTTCCGATCCGATACCGATATCGGCCGATACCGGCCTATCCGAGCATGTATTAAAGTTTAAAGTTATTTAGCCAACTTACTTTGTTGTCAAACTCATGTTGAAAAGCGTTTTACTCTTGATAACAAGTAGCCAGCTGAATTAGGTGTGTTTGAATAATACACAATGGTTGGTAAGGAGAAACTGACCTGTTTATTTAGCAATTAATAAACTCAAAATAGACAAAATATTAAATAACAAACAGAAATAGCATCAGTAAACCAAGGATTAAAAAGCCACAAGTGCAAATAATATTGTAAATTATATTAAAAAAAAAACACACAACCTGAGAGGAAAATAGTCTATTATTAACATTAACATTAACATCCATCAGTGCTCTTGAACAAGTGTAAACCAAAGCTTAAAAAAAATCCGTGCACATATCGTAAACTAATTAAAAGCAAAATGCCTTCTACTCCACACTTTGCTGCTCCATCCCCATCTATACACTCCCTTCAATTCAAACGTTTCTGCCAGTGTTAGTTGTGTAGGACCTTTCTTTTTGTCTTCGGTTTTCATTAGAAACTCGTCATGTTGTTTATGGTGGTATTTCGCTAAATGCTTGATTAGATTGGTGGTATTAAAAGTTCTTACAGCTTTACCACAACGCTTGACTTTACTGTGGCATATGTTGCACTCTACCTCTTCGTCTTTGTCATCCTTTAAGGTAAAATAATCCCACACAACTGACCGATAACTTCAAATTTACACGGCGGTCCGAGATGCCACGGAGCTAAATTGGGGCAGAAACTACGCTCTGAAGGTGTGCTGGAAAATGCGGACCGGATTTTACTCTCACTAGCAAAAACTGGAATGGATTATCTAAATGGGTGCGCTGGAAAACCGGGATCGGACTTAAAAAAACTGGATCGGGAGTCTGGATCGGCATTTTCTCGTGTCTGCCGATCCGATACCGATACGCATTTTTTGCTAATATCGGCGGCCGATCCGATCCAAATATCGGATCGGGACAACCCTAGTCGTGACCTTGGGTATACCATTTGTTGCGAAGCAGTTTTTTTTCCTTTTCCCATTTTTTCTCTCGATGAACACAGAGGTGATGGCTGTGATTGTGGGAGCAGCAGTGACATGGGACAAGCAAAGAGAGTGTCAGAAAAAGTGTAAAAAATAAAGCAAATTGATAACGTTTTTGCAGTGTAGTGGGCAATGAAGGATTTTGTCACGCATTACTCCCATCGGCATTATGGATTGGCCATGTGTTAAGTGTTTCATTATATGTCATGCACATATTTAAGCTATTGGCTGGAATTTTTTAAAGAATGATGTGGTTTTACTGGACTGGGTATGGCATAGTCTCACCTAGAAAGACATGATCCATAAACAATGTCAGCACAGAACTGCTGCAGTACCAGATTTCAAACATTGTTCAGACAGTTTGCGCTAGGTGCCCTGTCCCAATTCTTCTTGCTATTCTTGTTATTTGAGGGTTCTCTATCCTTTTACAATTGGCCTGTCTCCTGAAACACCTGTTTAGAACAGGGAAAAGTGATGTCTGGGTACATCATCTGGATGTGTACTTACATATGCTATATACCTACAAAAACTCACAAGGTTTTTAGGTTCATTTTGAAATTTCACCCAGGGTTGCCACCTAGGTCTGACAAAAAACAAGGACACTGTCATACTGACACAGGGCGGTGAGTGTAATCTGTTGAGGGGGGTGGCGGCGGCGAACGTAAGTTGTTGAGAGGGGGGGGGGGGGGGGGTGAACGTAAAATGTTACCAGAGGGGTTTAAAATGGACACAGCGAGAAAAAAACAGATTTAAAGTGTGCAGAAACAGTCTGAATCGTGGTTTGAACTAACCTAGTTTTTTTGCCGGGACCGAATATTAAAAAGAAGAAAAACCGGGACAAACCGGGACAGTCCCGGGAAAACCGGGACAGGTGGCAACACTACCCAGAAGCCAAACATACCTTTTTGTGAGGAGTGTATGTATACAGCCCCGTCGACAGGGGGGGACAACCGGGTCTGTTGTCCCGGGCCCCAGTGCCAGGGGGGCCCATCAAAGAGCCCAGCAATTTATTTTTTATTTAAAGTCTATAATTATTAAATAATCTTGAAATCTTTCATTAATATAAATTTCTGTACTCAAAATAAGCTCAATGGCTAAAATATATATGTTTTTTTACCTATCTGCATATTTTCCATTAAGTGCATACACCTCCGCCTCCCACTGAAAAATGGTTTGATCATACAAGTTCTCTTGTATTACGTTAACAAATACGAGCCTCTTGTAATTGCAGGACGAAACACGAGAGAACGTGAAGAAGTTAATATTGGGCGTTTTGAAAATAAACAACCATTAAATAATGTGATAAAAAGCGAATTATTTAGAATCATTTCGAGTATATGTATAAAGATTTAACTTAAATAAGTTTAACTAGGGTGGCCATATTTTTGTTTGGGAAAACCAGGACACTGTGTGTAAGTTGTCGAGCGGGGGGGGGGGGTGGCGAACGTAAGTTGTCGAGCGGGGTGGGGGGGGGGGGCGAACGTAAGTTGTTGGTTCTCCGCCAGTTGAGTATGATGAGGCTCAACTGGTGAGGCTCAGGGATTCCGTGTCATACAGCGCCGTGCTCAGGGTCCTAGTGCCTGTAGAATTAATGGCCCGATTAACGTAATTTAAAACCCAGGACATTTCCACAGTTTTAAAAAATATCCCGGGACGCCCGGGACAGGACGTGAAATACGGACATGTCCCGGGAAATACGGACGTTTGGTCACCCTAGTTTAACGTGCTGGAAAATATTGAAATGGACCTTTAAAGTGACGTACAAGTGCTTGAATTCCACCTTAAAAGGTATGAATCCTGCAAACATGACTTTGTTCATTGCGCTGAAGCGCGGCGCGCGAAGTTACAAAAGTCGAGAGGTGCTTGACGCATCGACAGCAGTGAGGTCCTCTCGCACGGGCGGAGCCACTGCGATTACGTCATTTTCGCCTCGCGAACCCGCGCAGCTCGCGACGCGTCAAGTATAAACCAGTCAGCTGTCAGAAACAGCTTTGATGTGTGGCTATATTATATACTATATGACCTAACACAAGGATTGTCTGCCACAGAGGAAATTCAAATGACGTCCACATGAAACTTTCGGGCCCAAGCAAGACTGTCAACGGGAATTTACTTTAAAGCTCTTATAGCACAGCACATTTCACATCGCCTGACAGACTGTGTCAAATGGTGGAGATCCCTGGTAGGGATGTACCAAAAGACTAGAAAACTAGACTAGACTAGTGAACCAGCCTTGTGCTACTATATAGTGGTGATTTAGATCACTTAAAATTTTTTGTCAGGCTCCCACCACTGTAGAATTATAAAGTAACCTACATATTTAATTATGTAGAAACTTTTGAGTTTATTTAAAATAGAATAATACAAATTAAATAAACATGTGTACTCTTTATTAGTGACTGCATGGCAAGTGGAATACAGGCTATACACACTGAGCAACAAATGTTTAGATGTCACTAGAAGATATTAGCACATCATGTTATTTAATGTTAACATCAGAAACTCAATATTATCTAGTGTATATTACTATATTTGGGCATAAAATGACTGTTCAACACTTAGAAGACTGCTTCATATAATAAAAAAGAATACAAGCACTTAAAGAGCTACAGTGGATACGCCAGATTATGCAGGTAAAAACAAAGGTGTGACAGCTGCCTTTCAACTAACCAACCTCTGTTATCCCAGTGGCTTCTCATTAAAAGAATAGCATATTAGAATATTGTATTTTTTTTGTTTTATATAATGATCCTTGTACAATTTGTTTAAAAGAAAATGATTCTCAAAATCGACTTATCCAGCCTCATGTTTTTGATTGTAAAATAGTTATTTAATGTGTATTTTAAATAAAGAAATTACATGTAAACAAACAGATGTAAAATTCAGTCATCTGTATGGTAGTGTCACTCTGTCATACTTTAACTCAGACACTCAGAGCTTTCTGTCATACTGGTAAGATCTTGCGGTCTCCTAAAACAGGCCCTTCTCTTTCTTCAGGTTCTTCTGTTTCCATATGGGCATGGAATAGAAGTTCTGTCGTGAATAGCCCAAGACCAGACTGAAGTCTTTGTCTGAGAGATACTCCTGTGGACACAAACAGTGAGAGGAGCTTAACGAGCTCAACAGTTTACACTGCTCATCTTAATAATTAATTGTCTCATTATTATAATAAGGATAACTCATTACGACTTAAGCTTTGTGTTCATTAAGATCTTTTTTGTTTCTGTTATACAAATGCGATGCACTTACCTCTCTTCTGGATGGGTCAACACCCTCGGGTAATTTATCTATCTCGCAGTTCACCAGCTGGTCTGCTGGGAAGGTCGGCAGTCTGGACGAGGACATGGCTCCTGCTGAATCCTTGCCGTTGATTTGAGAGTTAGGCTTGGCCATATCCTGTACTCACAAATACAGTTTGGCTTATGTTATATGGTCTCAAAATTAATATTAAAATGTAATACTTAAAATGGCCATGTAAACCTAAATTTGCATTTACATTTTAATTTAAATTTTGAGGCTGATTTGCTTACATAATGTTAGACGGCACATGATTGATAAATAAATTCAACTCATTATTATTAATTATTAATATATACAAATCTTCTTCTTCTTCTTCTTCTTCTTCTTCTTATTATTATTATTATTATTATTATTATTATTATTATTATTATTATTATTATTATGGTTGATGTTATTACAGTATTGCTATTATTACTTCCTAGATCTGTTCTACAGTTGCTCACCAAGACCACCTGCTGGATAAAATTAGGAATATTTAAAATAAGAAAAGATACCCACCACTGTAATTTTGATCATATCAGTTGCATCTCCAAGCTCTGACTTCAGCTGTTCATAGGACTTTCCATCCTGCGAAAGAAGAAAACATTTAAATTCTGTTTGTTGTCAAGTGCAAATCCTGACCAGTGTCAGTTCTGAAAGTGACAGAAAGGCACTCACACTCCACATGTGAGGGTCCCATGCATGGAACCAGCCGGTGAAGGTGGGGGGTTCAAAGCCTTGCTTGACCACTATGATGGGTGTATCCACATCCCGCCCAGCGGGGTGGGACTTTAAGTACTCTTGCGCCGTGGAAACAGCTTCCTTCTTTTCCGTGTCATTGGCTCCTTTCCCAATCCACAGGAAAATCTGAGAAATAAACCATGGTTTTCACTCTCATAAGCAAGGTGTCTCCAAACAACAGAATGAAATTCTGTTATGGTCTGGATGTTAATGAAAGCCAGAATCCTTGAGAAGTGGCTGATTGTGACTGACCTGGTCCCAGGCATCCAGCAGCATGACATCATCCTCATCCAGGTCATCTTGATTAAAGTTTGAAATCTCAGTTGCAATGAATGTACCGGTCTGATTAGAGCACTCAAACAGACGTGGCGTGATCTGGCTGTTTTCTTCCTGAAGTCTGTTCACAATCACAGAAACACAGAGCTTAATCACAGTGTCATGTTTCAGCAGTGCACTCGTGCAGTGTTGGACTGACTGCGTTTTGACATTTCACCTCTTGCCACTGGCGTACTGTGACTTTCCTCCCAAGTTCACCCAGAAGTCGGCAGGTTCCTGACCCTCTGCTATCACGTTCTTCTCCCTCTTGGAAATGAGGTCACCCAAGGATCTGGCCATCTCTCTCTCATCTCCACTGCAGCCCTGCAGGGGCAAGATGAGGTGGAGAATGATTTTATTTGGATTTGCATGTTAAAACGTCTCATCACTTTCACAGATGATAAATCCTGACATTGCAGTGAATGCTGCTGTTTCTGCACTCATAGATGAAAATGAAATGAAAACATAGCTGGTCATATTAAAAAATAAGCTTTAAATAAATTTGATATAAGAACATTGGAGTGATTCACATCTTAGAATCTTTGTTATTATTATTATTAGACATAGGTATAAGCAATTTGAGTTTTTTAATCCAAATACTGCTGGTGATCTCCTCATAGCAGGAATCTAGACTATGGTGTAAGTGACACTGACCTTTCCATACCACAGGTAACAACAGTTGATCGTGCTGAGCACGAAGACATCGTTGGAGTTCAGAGAGGACGCTCGGACGGGCACCTCTATGGCACGTGTGTTCAAATGATTAGAACCATGAACATGGAACAGTCTTGATCTGGGTTGAGAGTTGTTGGAACCCTCTCTGGAGCTTCCTTCCTGTGGAGCAATCAGAACTTCAGATGTTCTATTTCACGAGGTACTTTTTAGAAGGAAGATTTGTGTCACCGTAAGAGGTTTCAAAAGATTCTCAGCCTTTACTGTTGGGCTGAATGATACATTGGACCCACCTCATAAATCACCATCTTGCCCTTGAAGATGGCCATGAGATGCATGGGTTCTTTTCCCATAGGCACTCGGACCTGTACTGGCTCGCCATTAAACTTCTGGTCCAGAATGACTGCTTGGTATGCAGACGCCGTCAGCTCTGCTGTGCTAGCATGACGTCCCTGCGACACATTAAGAAGTTCCTGTTTGTACAGAATGTATATATATGGCTCACCAGCCACCAACTGTGATTAGTTTTCAGGCCATCTGTTGCTCAGTGGATTGTTCTGTTTCCCACACACACACATATAGAGAATGAGAGAGATTAAAAATACCATATGCACTTACTTGCCACATATACAGAATGTAGTGCATTTTCCCATTAACTTCATATTTGTAGAGGATGAGGTAGCAGTCACCACCATAGAAGTGGCCCAACCACTTTCGGTCCACGGGGACTAACCCATTGTCCTCTATCCTCCATATCTAAAAGAAGAGAGAGGACACATCTACTCGCAGGTATTTTGGAATCCTACACACATCTACCTCCCCCCTGACACAATAGTGGTGACACTCCCAATGATTTAATGCCAAACAAAGAAACAGCAGTTGTGTTTTATGAAAACATTCTGACTGATCGCCCACATGGCGGATCCAGGATGAAAATAATGACAACCAAAACAACTTGTCATAAACTATGACAGCACATATCTGATATGTTGTTATGGCCTGATGAGATCTCAAGATTGCTGTCAGGTTTTATTCAGTGTGTCTCGTGTAAGAATTGTTCTTCCGATGAACCGGTAGAGTCCATTTGCAAGGTTTTATGGACCATCAAAAATCTAAATCAGTGCCACAGGTGAAGGTGCATGAGTCTAAGGAGCAGTCAAGATACCAAGTGAAAGCAAAATGAACACAGAGCAAAACTTCAAAAGCAGGTATGTGTTGAAAAACAGAAGACAACATGCTCAGAATTACAGTAGATAAGGACAACCCTTGCAAACTGAAGGAGAGAGTTCCTAAAGGGGCTAGAGACCTCTGGTGGTCGGCCCCGGGACTGCTGGGAGTGCCTGACACACCTCTTTCCCCTTAACACACGAACGGCACTTAAAGGTTAAATTTGCAGGCAATATCAATGACATTACAATGTAGAGAATTGAGCTATAATAGTTTTTTTTTTTACATGTTTCAGGCCATGCCTTCTGTGCTGTGTTCTAACTCGGGTCATTTCCTGCAACTTTATTTATTGCCTTTGCCTTTTACCTGAGTCTGTTCTTTAGTCTTTGAATTTGATGTATTTTGGTAACTTTGATCAAAAGAGTAATTGGAAGGAGGCAAAATGCATTGAATAATTTTTAACATTCCAGTTACATTTCTTAATATATCACTGACCTCTGCTTCACCAGAACCATCATCCACCATTTTTTGCTGGGCTGCTATGTCAGGCCTGGCATGCATTGATGTGGCATCAAACTTCACTTGCTCCACTTTGGCTAATGTGAAAATTAAAGCACAAATTAAATTTTAAAAAGGCTAGCTTTTTTTTCTGCTTACACAGAGACATCACGTGTGGTTGTCACTGGTGCCATAGACCAGAATTCTCCCCCTAGCTCACCTATTTTGCCTCGGCTGTGTGTGGTGCCCATTCCAGTTGTCTGCCCCTTCACGGTCCATTTCTGGAACAGCTGTTTGAATACGGAGGACTCTGAGCCATCATTCACCATTTCCACATATGTGGACGGAGGATACCCTTTAGCCTTTTTGTAGGCCTGAAGATGAAGAAGACTTGGTTAGGAACTGCTTCTTTGCATAAGGAACCTGTATTGCTGTCATTATGAGGTCTATGGAAAAACCCACATTCAGAACTCCACTGTCACCACATTTGGTCATGTGACTAACACACTACGTTGCTTCAGTTCCGTTTAATTTTCAACTCTCACCTCAGCCTTCTCCGGTGCTTCAGTCCTCTCTGTCTTTGAAGACTTTCGGCCCTTCCAGATAAAAATCCGTATTCCACCCTGATCCAGCAAATAGCAGTCCTATCAAAGAGAACAGATGTGTTTTTGATGTAATAAGCATAACTTCAATCATCACAGGTCCTGTTTAAATAGTGTCTTTTTCTCTGACATTTCTCATGGATGGTTGTTACTAATCTATTAATTGGTGAGCCGTGTGGTACCTGACAACATGACTATGTTCACAGACATGAAGTATTTTTCTAGATGCTAATGTAAGGAGGGTTTCTTGTGGTTTTACTTCTCTTTGTCTGTCTTTTGCTTCTTAATTTAACTTCGGTTGTCGCATCAGATCATACAGTTAAAAATTAACGTCTAGGGCCAGGGAACTGCCTTAAACAGGAAGTAAGTTTGTTTCAGTTCCTGCCATGAGAAAGCGATCTTGGACAGAGTTCTCTTTTCTGTAGCTTTGCAGTAATGTTGTTATTGATTACCCAAGGACCCTTATCGTCTGCTCATTATTTTATGGACCTTAGTATTTAATTGTGCACAAGCAGTGAACTGATGGAACATGCCTTTGAACTGTGCATATGGCCTTCTGGGAGCTGCGCAATCACAAGGCTGCAGTTAAAAATGGACTCTGCACATTGAGCTCTCTAGAGTTCCTCTTAGTTCATGGAAATCTGAAGGCCTGTTTAGGGCCTTGTCTTGTAGGTTTTGAAATGATCTTCATTATATGAATGGGTACAGGTTTCCACTGTTTTGCTTTTCATATTTGATAATAAATAATAATTTTTTGCGGGAATTTTTATAGAAAATATTTTAGCAGGTTGGGTCCTTTACAGCTAATAAATGCATTTTTTTACATTTAATACCGGTGTTTTATAATGCCATATATAACACTTATAAAACACCATGTATCATCAGTGGTTTTTAAATAGCAGACTTTCATGTGGTTTGGTCTGGTGTTATGGCTTATCTCTTACTTCAGGATTAAGCAGGTCTTGTGTGAGAGGCTTCACCGCTACCTCCTGGACCACCAGGTTGCCATCGGCATCGGAAACACTGCACAAAGCAAACATTTTAGTGCAGACACTGAAAAAGGGCACAACAACGTAGCAGAACTGGCATTAAACTTTAGTAGAGTAATGAATTCCTGGGCAAGTTTGTAATTTATTTTTAACCTGGAAAAGTGCGTTGACAAAACATATGGGAGGTATTTTTATAAACAGGTTAAATAGCCTCAGTTGTAATGTGATCTCACTGGAAGAGTTTGATGCTGGACTTGAGTTTCTCCTCCACCACCTCGTCTGGAATGGGATCTTTAATGTCCTGTTTCTCTCCCAAGACCTGTTTC
This sequence comes from Brachyhypopomus gauderio, assembly GCF_052324685.1. Lineage (NCBI taxonomy): Eukaryota > Metazoa > Chordata > Actinopteri > Gymnotiformes > Hypopomidae > Brachyhypopomus > Brachyhypopomus gauderio. The sequence goes on from NC_135214.1 coordinate 13,907,741, forward strand.
ATCAACTTCATGGCCTCCTCAGAAGATTTCTCATCGTCTCCCTCCACCACCACCACCTGTGCACGGCCTCCCCTCTCTCGGTCACGAATATCCTTTGCCAAATTCATTCCCTACCAAGAGAGCCGGCATCAAAACCAAGTTATTACTGGATCATGTAGACGTGTTTTTTTTTTTTTTGACATACAAAAGATTGAAAATGTCATGCTAGACTGAGCACAGTTTTTTTACACCTATCAATCTTCTGGTCTGCCAGTACAGTAGTGATATATTATTCATATATTCTGACATGAAGTCCTCTGATGTTCTCACTGATGTTCTCACTGATGTTTTACCCGAAGTCTCTCCATGCGATTGCTCAAAGGTCCGTTCCACTGGACGACGACGCTTCCCAGGTCCAGCAAGAACACGTCGCCTTTGTTGAAGCTGCTCCAGCTCATATTCACCTGAGCACAGACGGAAGCAACTTTGATCAGAGCTTTTCTGCAACTTACTTTTCTGCAACGTAGGTTTTGCTTGGAGGGGAAATCGCCTGCAGGGCATGGTGTTGTTCCAATCACCTCCGTCACTAGTGGATAGTGTAATGCCGGGACTTTTACCTTTGTTTTCACCATTTTCCTATGTTCTCCACTAATGTGTGTTTCAAATTTAATTATAATAATTCAGACCACCATGGTGAAAGTATATATAAATTATATATATATATATATATATATATATATATATAATTTATATATATATATATGTGTGTGTGTGTGTGTGTGTGTGTGTGTGTGTATTTTAAGTTTTTTAAGTTAAGTGTAAAAAATCTTTCACGTGGGTGTGTAAACTGAGAGACGTGTTGAGTTTCCTGTGTTAGGGCAGGCGTGTCTCTCCTCTCACCTCTCCTGCCACCACGTTCTTCTTGCCTTTGACATGTAGAAGTCTGCGGATGTTGTACGTGTTCGTTTCCACTTGCTTCATACCCGAAGCAACTCCACCCTTCTTGTAACTGAGATAAAGAGGATTTAGCAATTTTTCATGTTATCTGTTCCTCTTGCAGTTTAATCTCTAGATTTACATTTTGCTAATTTCAGAAATACAGAAGAAAAGGCTCGGAGCTATGGTCTATAAATGTCTTGAAGACATTGCCTGTAGAACCTGCTCTACGAGGACCATTGTCATCAGTCACTCAGTGGAGCAACAGAACTCAAGGCTCAAGGCCTCTGCTAATGTGACTTTAAACAGTACCGTAATCATGTCAGGCTCAGTCACAGGTGTTTGAACATGGACGGTAAAAGCAAATGTATATTTCATCCAAGATAAACCAAGACCATTAATCTGACCCTTGACAGCAGGGATCTTACATGATGCCTTGTTTGAAGTATCCTTGGAATTTGGAGCTCTCGCAGCCCTGCGTCTCGCGGTGCTGCACGGCCACGCCCCCCAGGTGCTCATCCATTTGGGTGGTGTATATGGCTGCAGCCCCCTGCTCATCCACAGAGGTCTCCTTGCCCAGCCAGTAGTGGATGTCATAACTGAAGGAGCTGCTCGTCTTTTGTGTCTGACAGAGCGGAACACGTTTTTATCCCCCTCCAGTCTGTGAAACTTTACTGAGCACTTAATGACACTTTTAAGTTCATTCATTACCTGATATCATGCAGTAAATACTTACATTTAGTATTAAATAGCTGTCTCCCTCATAAAAGTGTCCATGTGTTTTAGGTGGGCAGGGCACCAGTTCCATATTCTGACCCCAATAAAACAGATGTCTGATAAGTGGTATGTTACAGAATCACACTGAGGGGGAAAAAAACTACCATCGAATGACAAGGGAATCACTTTACTGGCTCTGCGTGAACATTCACGTCTCACCTCAACTCTCCATATCTGGAGTCCTGGTGTGGTTTTATTGAGGACCTTTTGAACTTCGCTCTTTACTTGTGGCATGGCGTCAGCTTCAGAGTGAGGGACGTACCTTTAAGACAGAAAAATGAGGAAACCACTCTTTAATCAGTGTTTAATAAACATACACTTATTGCCAGAATAAAATAGTTTGTGCCATAGAGGATAATGAGACTAAGTTTATTATGGTTATTAATTAGTCTAATTTACTTTCCCCTAGTAAAGCTCACAGGACAGAAAATGAAAGTATTACTTCCATCTACTGCACACACATCTATTTGTTTCTTGCTAGCTGTCATGTCTAAGAGTCACAGTCTCATGTAAATATGTAAATGTGTTGAGCCGGGGGCTCTGTGTGGAAATGTCCTTGTAATTCAGATTTTCTGGCATTGCCTTTTTTGTCTGCAGGTTTCTGTAAGTAATTATCACTTAAGTGGATTACAATGGCTCAAAGGTCTAAATTACTTAAATGCTATGAGTTAATAAGCAATTCAGTGCTCTTAAACCTTCCAGTTCGGTCGTTCCAGTTCATAACGGTCTTGAGGAAGTAATACTTTCCGAATGTGTTGCACAGGAAATATTATCAGAAAATTGCACACACTGATTTTTTTGGTTGTGCACATGCTGCCAAGCTGTTTCAGTATACTCTACTACATGGGTTTAGCTGGATATAAATTGAGCCCATCACTCAAAGCCACATCACTCACCATGTTCAGTGATGTTTTAAGATGGCTGGGCAGAACATCTGAGTCATTAATGCTTGAGTGGGCCTGAGTCAATGTGCTCACCATCGCTTAGTAACTGTCACCTGCTTCAGAGCCCCAGAGCGTCAGAGCTGCAGAGGAAGTAGTGTGGTACTATTTAGGGATTGGGCTTCACTGCTGACTTCTTCCAGTTTTATTTCATGTTTTGACTGGGTGACAACTGCTTATAATAGTTTTGTAGCTAAAGCAAAGCGGTTTGGTTGTCAAAATGACACAAAATTATGTAATGTTTCTTTGTTTCTCTGTTGCTTTTACTGAGTCTTTTGACAGAAACATAAATAACACCGGACATTACACCCTGTTCTGTCTGCACAGAAAGAGTGCAGAGTATGTATCCTATGTACCTATGTATCATTGTACCTAACCACAAACCATTTTCTGTGTAAATATGTCACAAATGGCAGAACTGTGAGCTTGAAGTGAACTGTGAGCGTGAAGTGAACTGTGAGCGTGAAGTCTTTAGTATTATGATAAGACTGGCTTATCACTTGACTGATGATCTTGAGTTCGTACTGGTTAACTTAATCCAATAAGTGAGGGACCTGACTCTAAGTTTAATTGAAAAAAAAAACTACCTCTGCTCAGCCTGTAATGAATGTCACAGGTGAAGTTGCTGACACAGGAAATGTTCTTATACCCCTGCATGCCAATCTCTGTACTAACAGAGAAAGGAAATAAAAAATTTACCTCCAGTGCCATATGTAAGACCTGATGTTATCTTAACAAGAATCAAGCTAATTGATCTCAGAACTGACATTGCAGGATACCATATATTCTTTATCGTTCAGTGTTCTACTGCAGTGTGTTTGGCGGTTACGTAAGGTGGTCTGGCGGTTGCGTAAAGTGCACTGGGTTTGCCAGACAAGCACTGGGTTTGCCACCAACCCTCCTGCTGGTACAGGGCTCTGCCTACCTTCAGACCAAGCTATCTGGAACACAGTTACTGGGGCTTTGAAATAAAGTTCTAATACAAACCATAGCTCTTCTTACATACACCTTGTAGGTTCACAAGCTATGAAGAATAAAGTCCATTAAATGAAGTTAGACCATTAAGGTGTTCTCAGATTGTCCCCATTATTCCACTTGTGATTCTAAGCAGAATCAGAGCTGCACCACACCAGCATAACCACACCCTAAATGAACGATACTCGCTTGCTGCCAGAGCTGTGAATTCATTTCTACTCACAACACTTTTTCTGAATAAATCATCATTTAAACCAGTCACAGTCACAGTTTACCTCAGTCACACTGTTTCTGACTCCAACCCGGAGCAAAATTTGATGCTAAATCATAACCCTGAGGAGCAGCCGCTCCAGAAACACGTCAGCGTTGGTCATGGCTATGACTTGTTTGCTGCGCCTCCATTCAGAGAGCACTGACGTAGCTCTGTGGTAGCATTACAGCTCTAAAATTATACATTGCTTCTAGTAAAGTCTACAACAAAATGTTTTGCCAAGCAAAACTTAAATTCACGTAGGTGCAGACCATACCTCATTGGGTAAACATGAAAAAAAGGTATATTTATATTTTGACTGGTCATAAAGCAGTAAAACATTCAGTGATATTTTATACAATCATTAAATTACAACTATTTCTTGATTGAGACAGAGCTCCCCAGCAGCACAGAGAGGGACTCACCTGCGGAGAGACGGCGATGTGGAGACGGACAGGTGCTATGGGACGGAACAGATGGTGTCGGAGACTCTCTCCTGTTCCCTCCCTACTTTACAGCCCCTGTACTTTGCCTCCCGGCCAGGCTGTCTTTCTGCAGCCAGAAAACGGACCTTTTATGGCAGGCGAAGTGGATCTACATACAGGTGTGCATGGTGTCATCCCCTTCACAGGCGGCAGCTCCCAGCTTCAAAACCCTTCCTGGAAACTGCAGAGTCCTACACATGTTTGGCCTGAAGATCTTGATATTCAAGCATGGATAGTTGTTGAAAGCAGCAACAATCTAACATTGCTCTCTGGGTTTCAACTAAAATAAATACAAAACAAGTGTGAATGAAAGTCCATCTGGAATGCATAAAGGTTTAACTCCTTCATATCTAAGGTGTTATATAACCGGTCTACTCTGGTCTACTCTTGCATCTGGTACAGTGAACCTCATCGTATGTTATTTTGCCTACAGCTGAAATATGATTGTTAACAAGTTGTGTAAACAATGATAAATAAATAGGTTTGTAATAAATTATAAATATTATTATGGTAAATAGACTACTCAAAGCATGCTTAGGTAAAAAAAAAATTAACCCTAACTCTAGTTAACTACTAATTTCTGAAGTGTCCAAAAAATTATTTATCCACCATTTCTCCCTTTATGTCAACGTTTCTTAATAAACTCTTGGAAATGCAGAAACAATGGTCTTTTTATATATTTGGACTAGTCTTTGCACAAGGTGCCCTCACATGACTTTAGCAACCTCTTAGAAACAAGTGTACTGATTATCCCTAAGCTGTTTTACACTGATTAATAACATGTAAAATCTGAATTTAGAATTCAGTAATGGCTTTAAAATTTTTTTAAATGATCAAAATCTCCATGCAGCATTTGGAGCTCCAGAGTGGGAATCAGAATACCAAAAGTGGGTTTATGTGACTGTTGTTGAGATGTACAGTGGCCCTTTGTAATGCTCCCTCAGGCCAGTGTAATAGTTTCTGCTTTTGTCCTGACCAGTGTGCACAGCAGCTCAACACTGAATCCATTGTGAATGACGTTGCTTGTGAGCGCTCCATGGGAAACTGAGGTTAGAACGCATTTATGATTTAAGGTTTGTGTGCCGTTTAGCAACCTATGACCCTAACACACGCACACAAAAACACTCCCTAGTAGCTCCAGAGCTCATAAAATCAAAACATGCGCATTATTTACACTGACACCGGCTTCTTGCACTGCTCAAAAGACACAAGCAATGCCATCTTAATTACTGTAACAAAGGCTTTCAATGGCTTTGAGTTCAACCTCGGTCTTACCGCCAGCTTAGCCGTATTTAAGAATAAACAAGTCCTACCTGCGTCTGGTACAGTGTTTCTGTGTATGTGTGTGTGTCTCCCTGGTTGCAGAGTGGCAGCCTGTCTCACTGCCTCTTTGTGAACTTCAGTCTCCAGTGTTCTGCCGCATCCCTTCTGATCCTCAGACTCATTAACCACCTCCGCCTGGGGAGAAGGAGAGGTGGAGGGAGCGGTGGAGAACAGCGCTCACAGCCACAGAGCTGTGCCAGCTGACTCAGTGGCCCTGCTCTTCGGGCGTATGTAGTCTTGGACACCCATTACCTTTACGCCACTGCTCTTGTGAGAATCCTGCCCTGTGGTTTGCAAAGGGGCCCAAACTGATACATTTCTATGGCCAGAGATCATCAGTGCATTTTTTACATTCTGCTTATTATATGGACAAGCATCCAAAATAACAAATGACTCAATTATAAGTCATGTGATCTATCTACTGCATATTCATATATTTTTTTGAAGTTCAAACATTAAAATATATTAGGTAGGAAATATGTTTATTTAGAAGGTTTCTTCAACATACATGGCTACAAACACACAGCAATAATACTTTGTACAACAAAATGTTGAACAGTGATGTTAAAAACATTTGCAAATGTAACAAGGGATTAGAAAATATAATTACACTGCCACATATTAATCTAGCCCTCAAGAGGTTCTTGCCTCAGTTCCCAAAGGGCAGTCAACAGCTGAAGGCTGATCACCTGACTCAGGTGTTTAAAGCTGAACACTGATCAATTGACTCAGGTGTTTAAAGCTAAGCACTGATCACCTGACTCAGGTGTTTAAAGCTGAACACTGATCAATTGACTCAGGTGTTTAAAGCTAAGCACTGATCACCTGACTCAGGTGTTTAAAGCGGAACACTGATCACCTGACTCGGGTAATAGCGCATGTCCTTGAGGATTGTTAACTGCACTGTGTGCATCTACAGTGGATTCGCTGTACAAAGCTTGGCTTTCCTCCAGTGTTCCACAACTGCCTTAGGAGTCTCCAGTAAATGCTGGATTTGCAACAGTTGTGGTTGCTTTTTGGAATAAAGGATTGTCACCCTGCAGTGGGAACAGAAAATTACTTTCCATCATAAAGCACTATAGCTGAGGTGACACTGTATCAAATTCAGTACATGCAAATCAGTAGGGCGTTGTCATATTTTATGAATATATGAAAGGTGCATTTAAAGGATTTAAAGACCACACATACTTTTGCCCACTGAGAGCGCTGCTTTTCCTTCTCGAAGTTCTTCCACTCTTTGAGGTCTTTTGCATAAATGATGCCCTTGATGATGAGGAGCAGTAGAAGTCCAATCAGTGCCACTCCTGCCAGAGAACCTCCCACGATGGCTGTCACATTTGGCCCCTCAGGACATTCTAACACAGGACGCACACAGACGAATGAGACGCCATGTCTCCGTATATGAACCCTCCAGGCAGGTTAAATGTATTGTATGTAATTCTCACAATTTGCTGTTATATAAGACAGACGTGGAAATAGCATAAGTTAAAAGACAATGGTAAACACTGAGCTGCATATTGCTTCAAGTGGCACTGGGTCACTATCGACAATCTGGGTGAGAAATTAACACCTGCCACTGGCCAAATGGTAAATTTATGAAGTGGCAGGTAAATTTGATCAACTCACAAGCCACAGTTGGCAGAGACATGGCGCACTGGGATTTAACAATTAACAATTAGACGCCATGGTTAACACAGAAAATAACATTTACCACCAAAAGCCAAAGAAATGCTGAATGTTTGCGTCAAACCACAACCGTCCAAATATTGACTTCGTTGTGAATCTCAAGTTACAGATAGTTAGTTAGCTAATGTAGCTTAAATACTAATGTCCAAAACAAACAATTGTCAAAAATTAATTGCATGTATAATTATAGGAATTCACGCTATATTAATTACTAATTTCGGATAGGTGTTTACTAATTTCGGGTATGTTTACTAATTTCGGATAGGTATTTACTAATTTTGGATAGGTGTTTACTAATTTTGGATATGTTTACTAATTTTGTATAGGTGTTTACTAATTTCCGATTTATGGCTGCCACATCCACCTAGGATCGTTAAGCAATTTACCGTAACTAGCTAGAAAATGTTATAGCTAGTGGACTCTATCGAAATGAAATAATGCTGAGATGTCTGTTACATTAGTATAGTAGTAGAGTAAGTACAGTAGTGTAGTACAATAGTACAGTAGTGTAGTATAGTAGTGCTCATAGTTTAGTAGTTTAGGATGCAGCTTTGCCGTTGCTATGGCTACGTAGGTAAGTAGGTGATGTAGATTTCTGTAGTAGATGTCAGCAGTGTTTTGGATTCTGACTCCGATTCAGATGCAGAAGGAGGATATTGAAACCAGAGTGACAAAGAGACATTGTTCAAGTCTGATACAGAAAATAAAAAAACACTAAAAATGAATCACCAAAAGTATGATTTTGAAATAAACCATTTCCATGTGATTCATGTGTATTGATGTTGATTTTTTTAACCAAGACATAATTGGGATTACAAAATGGTGGCTGGTAATAAAACTGAAGTGCCTGGTAGAATTTTACTTCCACCAGCCACAGTGGCAGGTGTAAGAAAAAATGTAATTCCCAACACTGTTGACAACGCTTGCAGCTTGCAGTTGCTGTTTATGTTCAGTGTCTCTCAGGTTCATGGTGTTAATGTGTTATTTATTTGGCCTCACCCCTGTCCTTGAGGATTTCTACATAATATTTGTCAAATCCGTCGAGTTCCTTCATGGAGAAGAAAATCCAGCATCCCTCGTGGTCCTTCACTCGACAGTCACTGCTTATGAGCTTCTCCACCTGCTTTTGCTGCAAGTGGGTGCACGATTGTGAGCAGTTCTTCTCCAATGGTCCCGTTCCAAAGGCCAAACACTCAATGCATTTCCTGGAGATGGAGATGAGAATATTAGCATATGAGATCCGAATATATTAGCATTTTAACGATAACGGTAATATGAGCAAATTGCGCTAGTAAGGAATAGAACTAATATATTTAAGTTGTCATGACGTGGCAGCTGAGACGGGTTCCTTACCCAACGTCCTGGCATGGCAATTGGCAGGTATGGCATTTTTCACACTTTGGCCCCTTGTAGTCCCGTTGGCACACACACTGGTTGCACAGACACTTGCCCCGCCCATGGCACTCGCTTTCGCCCGTCACACAAGCATCGTTGGTTTTCTTGCACTGGCAGGCTGTTCCCTCGAAGCCCTCGGAACACTGACACTCACCACAACGACACTTCCCATTGCCTGGTCAGAAATGCCACATCAGTGTGTGCGCGAGCTCAGCCCGGCTTCTGTGTGTGTGTGTATGTGTGTGTGTGTGTGTGTGTGACTGTGTGTGTGTTGCACTACCTCCACACAGCTTGTTCTGGAACTTCTCGCAGTGCTCATCATCACATTGGCAGTGAGGGCCGTAGTAATAGTTGCCCCCCTCTGTAAGGTGGCACTTGCACACCCCACACTCGCAGTCCCCGCGGCCCTCGCACTCCGTGCCGTTGTCTTTGCGGCACTGCGCCCTCAACGTAGCCTCGTCCTTCTTCCCCAGGCTGCACTCGCATCGCTGTCCCAGGAAGCCCTTCTGGCAGCTAGGGGGCGATGGAGGGTGAAGAAGCGCTACGCATCAGTCCCACCGTTGAACCCTTTTTTATATATGTGGATAGGACCAAACGGCGCGTGGGGTGAAAGGTCGTCTCGGCTTACCTGCATGTGCCACAGACGACGTGCCCTTGCTTGTTGCAGTGGTCGTTCAGGTCGTGCTCGTTATCACACTCACACTTACATCGGGTTTTAACATTGACCTTCAGTTTCTCTCGGAAGCCCAATGGTCCGATGTTGAAAGACTTCACGTCTATACATGATTCTGCTTTCACGGTTATATAAAATGTCACCTGGAGGACAAAACACAGCCCCCAATCAGCACAAACGTAACAACAGCATGCAGACTAACCTTATAATCACCTCTCACTACCTCAGCAATGTCTCACTTTTAAAGAAACAAAACATTGGGTCAGGTACATCTACTCTGGTCTTATAGCTCAAATAATGTCAGATAAGTTTCCATCTGTTCCATCTCTAGAACCTCCTCCAGAATAGGGCTACCCAAGGGATTTCTTTGCAGAAATCACACTGCTATAATATCTAATGTTTTCTTCTTGATCAATTGACAAAATAATAATATGATTATGATAATATTATGATTTCCATACCAAAAAGAAAAACCAAAAACATAAATTGAACACTAAATTTAAATTACAATTCATTCTAAATCAATAAAATGTTTCTTATTAGCAGTGTCTTGGATCAGGTGTGTGTGTTGTCTGTGATCAGGTGTGTGTGTTGTCTGTGATCAGGTGTCTGTGCTGTCTGATCAGGTGTCTGTGCTGTCTGTGATCATGTAGTAAGCCTACCTCATCTCCTATGGCGACATTATTGCAGGTTCCCTCCTTTTCACTAACTTTGTCTCCTCCGCTACAGCTAGACTTGTACTTTATTGTTAATTCTTCGGGCAGTGCATCATGGGTCACAATTACATTGGAGGAAAGTTTCTGTAAAGAATATGTGAACACATTAAATCTTAAATTTACACAATTTACTCCACGTATAAATTCACATTTTGATTTTCTCACCACTGCATGTAATCGCGTGTAGCTGTTCCCAATTATATTGCATGCATCTATCGCATTGTTGTAATATTTTGTTAAAACAAAAAGAGAAAAATAATAAATAAATACTTACATTATATGCATTCACAATCAGGTTGACCACATTACTTGAATCAGCACTCAGTTCTTCAACTTCAGACTTAGGAATCAATTTGCTGAGCTCCTAAAAAAGGAAAACAGCTGTGAGCTGTGAACCTCTGCAGTTCACAGTAGTTACTGTACTGTCAGGTGAGTCAACTGTCAGGTGACTGTACTGTGTAGTGTTCTGTTACTCACACTGTACACATCTTTCACTTCCTTTGTGACTGCAAATATTGGCTGTATGTTTTGTTCTTCCAGCTTTCTGGCTATCTGACCAACAGATGGGTAATCCTGATAGAGACATCACAATTAAAGTCAGAACTTCAGATGGGTAATCTTGACAGAGACATGACAATTAAAGTCAGAACTTCAGATGGGTAATCCTGACAGAGACATGACAATTAAAGTCAGAACTTCAGATGGGTAATCCTGACAGAGACATAACAGTTAAAGTCAGAACTTCAGATGGGTAATCCTGACAGAGACATAACAGTTAAAGTCAGAACTTCAAATGTCTGCATCATCCATCAGGTGAAACTGTTACTAAGTACACCTACTTTGTAACTCTACAGACTGGCCACCAGACCTCTTTAATTCCATATTATTCGCTTCAAAATGAAACGCCTGCTGTCCTTGCTGGTCTCTGCACTGTTGTGCCATGTTTCTAGCGTCCTCTTTCATTAGGAGCTGTAGACAGTTTGTATATGTTAAAATGCTTATTGTTCAGTTAATGCAGCCTTCAAGCATGCATGTATAAGTACTATTAACAAGTGAATTGTTGATATAAATGTATTATCAATCAGATTGAGATCACTCATAGAGGCCAGTAAAGGGTATAGGACTCATTGTCAGAATATAGAGTACACATGGTACAGGACGTCAGAGTACAGCAGGACTTCCAGGAGTGGTGGATTAGTGTATTCAAATAGAGAGCAGGTGTACCTTATAAAGGGTAAATAATAGAGGTAATAGAGGTAAATAATACCTCTCAGCAGAGTCTCAAAAGTAAAAGCAGAGCGTCATACTTAATTCATGAAATTTCATCTGTGTAAGAATAGTGATCAGAAGTACCCAAACATTGCTCTTGCTGTACATGTGTTTGGTGTCCAGCTGACAGGTTTCTCCGTTGGGTTCGAGGATGCCCGCGAGCTTGCCATCTCCTGCCATGTGGAAGCCGGCGTCCGTGGCTAGCACCAGCAACCGTGTGCTGTTTCCCCAGCCGATCTGGTCCTGTACACGTGAAAAAAATCTTGCGGCATTGCAAAATGTCATCATCATTGTGCACAGAGTGAGCTTGTTACACACTAGACCATCAATGGCAAGACCAACAGGACCTTGAGCAAACATGCCAGCTCTTCCCATCGGGTCAGGGAAATGATTATGAGGAGTCTTACCACGCAGGTCACAGCTTGCATGATGGCATCCAGACTTCCCTCTGGTGTGTCCAGGTTGCCAGATATGTACTGGGCAGAGACCATGTTTGTGAACAATTGTGCGTCTTCTGTCAGACTGAGGACGTGCTTAAAGCCAAATGCTGGCTGGCAATATTTTTCCTTGTCAGGACAGGGCTTTTTGAGCTTCTCTTCATTTGTGTCCGTGAATGGAAGAAGTGTCTTATCGACGAAGGAGCCGAACCCTGCCCAGTGAAGGAAGCTTAGTCATTAACCAGGTGGCTTGGAACAGTGTTGGGATTTGAATGTTCTATTGCACTCTTAATAATGTCCTCTTACCTATTCTTGCATGCCCTGTGATACTTTTCAGCTTGTTAAGTAACTGTATTCCCAGGTTTTTCACATTCTTCAGATCATCTTCCATTGAGTAAGACAGATCCATGAGATAATACAGATCAATAGGGTAACCTTCCGCCCTTCGAAACTTAAACTCGAACGTAAATGGATGACCTGGGGATAAAGGTTTAAACCATATTTTTTTCATATTAAAAAACAGATGAAGGTGGAATTAACCAGCACACCAGTGTACTGCCTCATGTGGTAGTGTGTTGGAAATAAGCTGTAGCAGGAAACAACTGGATACCTCTTTGGATTGTCATTTTGGTTAGTATACCTGGTCTTAACTCAAGGGTGATCTCTTGTGGTTTTATTTGGATCGGATCTCTTTGGCCTTGGCCCTTGGACAGTGGTTTGTCTTTGTCCTTCTTGTTGGTGCTTGTAGGACTGATGATCTTGGTCCCTTTGCAGCCTTTCGCCTGAAGCACTTTCTCTGTGTCACACCGTACGGCTTCTTGTTCCCCAGGCTTGATAAAGGTCTGTCGGCAAAACATAACGTTGATATTTCCATTTGCACCATTCGCCCTGGTGCTGGTGAAAAGGCTCATTTGTAGGTCTGGTAGTGTTTGAGAGTGGAACTGCTTTGCTTCATGATGTGAAATTGTTTGGCCTGTTCAGTTGGTCATGGTTAGATCCAGCATATTTGACCTGGAAGCTAGCTTTGATACACCAATTGGTAACAGAAGTTCAGATCAAGTTGTTTTGAAACTCTTTTTATTCATGCCATACTGTTAATCCAAATGTATAAGAGTAAATATGTTTGATGGGAATTCTATTTTTGTGCAATGTAAAGTACATTTACTGTGAAGTACATTTAGTTGTACTGTATTCAGATCAATATGGATTCACCATAATTTTTGCAAGTCATTATTTTTTTTTCAGTTAATATTCAAAAACAAAACTTCATGCTTCACATCCCAGCACCACATGTATCTCCGCAAACGTTTGATACACTTAAACACTGAACCTCATCAAATTGTTGTCCATTAAAAAATAACACAGTATTTACAGTAAACCATTAATTAGTTTGCAAGGACCTTGGACTAATTCAGTGCAGTGGAGTGTGGTTAGGGTGGAGAAGGTGGAGAAGGTGCATTATGCTTCACCACAGCACTCACCAGGTCTTGGCACCAGGCGCAGGCTGGTCCAGACTTGATACAGTCATCACATGTAGTCACTGAGGCTTTCATGCATTGATCCTCAGAGAAGACTAATACAAAAGCATGTTTTAGTGAAGGGAAGTAAATGCAATCTGTTACTCACTCACATTTAACATAATTCACAACAAGGTGGTCCTGTTAGTACTGAAACAACTTTTGTTCCTTGCATCAATGACCCTGTGTCTTTTTTTAAAGACTTCATACAGATTTTGGTCTCTTTTTATCCAATAAAACTTTACCATATGCTCCAAATGACAGCAGGAGAATAATCCTCAGCCTCAGTGCCTGGTGCATTCTCTAAACAAACAGACCATATTGCATATGTTAGTTACTAAATTAAAAAAATCATTATTATTATGTGTTCATACAGTAGCCTCAAATTCCTAAATATGAGCATACAGAAAGGAAAAACAAATTCTATGTATTGCTAAATGTTTTCCTGGTATTTCAAACATATGAAGTTAATAAAATGTCTTATTAGCTTGACTTCAATTGACATTGTTTTAATGTAATTGCATTGATGGTCTAAAGAAAGCAGTGAACATTGTTTTCTTAATAATAATATTAAGCTACAAATCTTTCACTTTGTTCTTGACAAGTCTTTTGTTTTATTATCACAAATTAAATAACTTGGTATTAGTCAATATTAGTCAACTTTAATATGCAGTATGTTCTTGTATCTGCAATTCTTTACATTGTCTTTTTTTAATATCAGATATGATAGATCCATTAAAACATTCATATTCTCAAGTTGTACTTGCCAATTACTTTATAAGAAACACTAATTCATTAGGAACTCTGTGGATGGTATGTAGCATGTTGTGTGCATGTTGTATCTATCATAAAACATTTGACAATTAAACCATTCCTGGAAAAGCAAACTCTAGACGTATCTTTACATTAGACTAGATCCTTGTCAAATATCCATTTTTTAGGTAAGATAATTGAAAAGTGATGTATAACCAATTAACCTTTAATATTTGCTATATAAATAAATGTCAGTGTTCCATTGTAGGGCTGCTGTTTGGTTAGTGGCCTCCTACCCAAACGACGGTCAGAGCCCATATGACTGAGACATTACGCACAGCAATAGCTGAGTCACAGTGACCATCACAGTGTAAATACACCCTTAAAATTTATATATAAGACTAAAAAACCTTCGAGTATGTCCTCCAGATTAAATGAATTTAAAAATGCTGATAATGTTAAATATTAAATCAGCATAAACACACCATATTATTTGAATGTTTAATTGCTAAAAAGGTTTGTTGCCTTATTCTGCTAGCCCACCAACATTCTTTCAAATGCTCTCTTATGATTGCAAGTCTTAGTTTACCATATACTTTTTATATACGTTGTAAGCCCCTTTAAGTCCTGATCAAGTTTTGCAACATGCCGTTACACTCTGAGTGCATGAGTATAACAAGTGGAGGCTGCAGTTCAGTTCAGGGTCAGCAGGTCTTAGCACACAGGAGCTTAAAGCTGCCAAATATGTGCGTAAATGTGTTGCTTCATCCTCCTTTCCTGTCATTACTCCCTCTGACAAGCTTTCTTCCTCAGAAATAACTATGTTTACGCTTCCTCTTTTTTTAGAGTTCTTTAGAATGATCAGCCATAACGGTTTATAGTTTGCTCGTGTAAATCATTGCGTATATTTTGATATATCATTAGATACATGTGAGGCATATACATATTGAGTGACATATTTTATGTTTCTTCACATTTGCTAAAAGCTGAACTCACTAAGTACCTATGCACTGTTACATATGAGCGCCATGAGTACCATGATTATTATAGGCTAGGCAAGAAATCACTTACACTTACAGAAACATTTATAAATGTACCATTATGAAATGTTAAAACCGTGTTCTACATATTGACATTAAGATGATAAAAAAAAAAAAAGAACAATAAAAGTCT